>NW_026732632.1:0-254392 GCF_028476545.2 Physella acuta | reverse complement strand
AAAGGAGGTCAGACCTTACACAACCATCACTGGGTGGATTTTTTTCACGGGCAACAAACACAGCTGTCCACCGGTAGGCGTTAGATCATGGATAACGCTGGGATAAAGGCTTTCAATTCATGACACATCAATGTAAGAAACCTGTTCCATGTTCGAAGATTTTAGACACGCATGGCTGATTTCACACAAGTGGTGTGTGTGGGGGGGGGGGGGGGTGTAATAGTAGGGGAGGAAGAAAAATAATAA
Organism: Physella acuta; assembly: GCF_028476545.2. Lineage (NCBI taxonomy): Eukaryota > Metazoa > Mollusca > Gastropoda > Physidae > Physella > Physella acuta. The sequence goes on along the minus strand of NW_026732632.1, from coordinate 254,146 downwards.
ATAGAGAATAACCGCAGTGTGTGGGGGGGGGGGGGGTATGTCATCAGGTTGTGACGTCACGGTCTGTGACGTTTTTGTGACGCTTTGTTTCATCCTATAGTGCAAAAAGAATTGAAGATTGTGACTGTTTTATAAGCTGTTGTTAGTGCTTCTCTAGTTGTTACTGTTGCTAAGGTTGTAACTACGGGCAGACATTTTTTTTGAGCTGATGAGACTAAGCTGTCTGGTGTTGGTTCCAGTAACACTTTCTATGTCTGGCTGGAGGACCCTCTGTCTATCTGTCAGCCTGTGTGTCTGTCAGTCAGTCAGACACAAACCACAGTCTCTGACTCTCACACCCGTGCCTGACTGCCAAACCCCGTCCCCCCGGCTGCCTTCCCCCCCCCCCCCCCCCCAGTTAAAAACACTTCCCTGTCCCACTAGGACTACGTACACCCCGCGAGGTTTTTCTACTTTCTTCACTACCGAGCACTTTATTATTTCCTGTAGAAGGAATTACGCCCCCCCCCCCCTCCTTTCCCCCCTCCCCAAAACACACCCGACCTGTAAATTTTGCCCTTCTATTAAATGTGTTGTTTAACTTTGGTGTTAACCTTATTTTTTTTAAACTCGTCGTTAAACATTAAGGTCAAGGCCACTCAATGTCCGCCGTGTCCAGCATTGTGACATGTACCATCAGTAATCGAACCCCGGGCATACAACTACAGGTTGTTTCGCTCTACCTCCCCAACCAGTACATCGCTACAATCCACCCATTCACCCACGCACCCATCCACGCTTCCACCAGTCGAGCAAACAGATCTTTGAACTAATGTCGAATATACAACGGGAAGTATTGCACTGGGTCCTACGATGGTTCGAACCCAGATCAGAAGTCTATGTAACACTATGTACAAGCCACACTAGTTACATCCACTTATAAAGTAAACAAAGTTTTCCGTACCGTGGTACCCACCTATTCACCACTAACGATAATTTAACATTGATGGTAAGGTTTAAGATTATAGTTAGTGTTTAGTTTGAGAATAAATAAATAAACTTTTAGTAAACACACAAAAATACCACTAGTTCATGACAGTATAAAAAAATGAAGTTAAAAAGTCAACATACCAAATAGTGAAAATGGATCCTTATATTGTCCAATGAAATATAAACAAGTATTCACCACACAATCACATATGATGACATGTATGTTACAAGAATCCTGTTCACGTGACCCCCGTATCTCTGGGTTTACAGACGATACTAGTGCCACCACGGTACACCACGTCAACCCCGCAGTCGTTCGCACAACTTTTTAAGTCGCCAAACTTTCAGCCAGCCGCTTTATCTACCCTGTTTGTCTCCCCTATCGCCGTGGTTCTCTCCCCTTTTTTCTCTCCCCTCTCGCCTAGTCGTCTCCCCTTGATACAACTCGTGGATTTTTTCACTCGTGACGAGAGTGTGGCGTGCTCTAAAAAAAAATTTCTCACACTGTGAGCCTCGTTGTGAGTGTTGATGTATCCAATAGTTGATCCAGCTGACGTTTAATACACGCGTACAGACACTCAACCTCCATAAAACTTAAAACTTTTTTTCAAATCTGAAAGTTATATATTTATAACAGTACCCCTGTCCTTTATACAAGTGTAGCTGAACGCATCACCTACGTACATACACGCATCACCCACGCAAATACACGCACGCGCACACTGACTGCTCATCTATAAAAAACAACCAATGACATATATTTACCCAGCAGTGATGCTCACAAGGGCATACCTTCACTTGCGTCATTTTTCACGTGATGGGTTATAAAATAAGATAAAAAAACGGCAGGGGTTTTAAATCTGGAGAATTACTTCCCCTGACGACGATTAAGTTTCTCCCCTTGCAACCATGTTTTACGTGGAGGGGGGGGGGAGCGATCTCTTGAAATCAGGTGTTTAAGAGTACGAAATCGTTTGAAATATTTGGGTCGTGTATTTCCCATTATAATCCTCGCACCTTAACACAGACACACACACACGTACACACACACACACGTACAGACACACACACACACACGTACACACGTACACATCCATGTTTTAAAATTCGATTTTAAGGGAGTTAATCTCAGCCTGGTTACGACGTGTGACGTACGGGCGCGTTATCTCCAATCTAATTATAGCCAGCCTAATCCTCTTTACTCCCCACCTCTGCTACATCGTACTGTGACGTCATACGGCCTCGTTTTGAACCCCCTGTGTTAATATAAGATTTACAAGGCCGATTTTAAAGGGGTCAATACATAGTGTAATGTACGAATATCAAACGGCATACAAGATTTACAAAGGCTGATCTTACAGGGGTCAATACATAGTGTAATGTACGAATATCAAACGGCATACAAAATTTACAAAGGCTGATCTTACAGGTTCAATACATAGTGTAATGTGTGAATATCAAACGGCCTCCATTTTTTTTAATACTCTTGTCTTCCTCTTCTTCGTTCTTAATTATAATGTTGGAAGCGATAACACAACTTGTTAAATTGCTCGTATGATTTCAGCCTGCTTTTCTGTCTGAGGTTTGCTTCCAACCAAGAACAACCTACAAGGCAGCAGTTGTTTGATTGTGGAGTTGTCTTTCCCAGACTTCTCTTCCAGTGGGTTCGAACTCTGGAGTTGTCGGTTTAAGGCAACGTTTTACCGACCCGACCACACCGGCTCCATTTTATTCTCTGATATGCTGGATCTTGTTTCGTTTATAAAACACGTTGGATATTTTCATTGGCTTACACACATACATATACGCACATACATATACGCACATACACATACGCACAAACACAAACGCACATTCATATACACTTCATTTCAAAATAGTCGACGTTTAGCTTCTAAATCTAATCGCTTACACAGTGCCGGATTAACCCGCGGGCTAAATATCTAAAGATGTCAATAATCATTCATGTTGGTGATTATTTCAATTGAGTAAAATTGAAAGGCAAAAAATATTTGAAATGTTTACAGTCTCAAATCGAGGCCATGGTATTTTAGAGCAGATTCCCCCCCCCCCCCCCCTCTTCCCCACTCGACCACTGATTCTGGAATTTTCTTTCATCCCATTTGACACATCCAACAGATGTTTTCAGCACACCATTGTCTTCTTGTTTTTCCCATTACACTATGTAAAAGTGCGGTGATTATATCCCCCTCCTCACCCCCACCCCACCATACACTTTTATCCTATTGTGGGAGCAGATGGGATCCGAACCTACACTTTGGCAAAGTCCAGCAAGTCATGGGATCTTTGCCTCGTCTTGAATGAAAAAAACTGTTGAATGGAGCGGTGATGTTAAGCCAAAGTGAGGCTAGGTGATAGCCGGCTTGTGGTTAAGTGATAGCCGGCTTGTGGTTAAATGATAGCCGGCTTGTAGTTAAATGATAGCCGGCTTGTGGTTAAATGATAGCCGGCTTGTGGTTAAATGATAGCCGGCTTGTGGTTAAATGATAGCCGGCTTGTGGCTAAGTGATAGCCGGCTTGTGGTTAAGTGATAGCCGGCTTGTGGTTAAATGATAGCCGGCTTGTGGTTAAACGATAGCCGGCTTGTGGTTAAATGATAGCCGGCTTGTGGTTAAATGATAGCCGGCTTGTGGTTAAATGATAGCCGGCTTGTGGTTAAATGATAGCCGGCTTGTGGTTAAATGATAGCCGGCTTGTGGCTAAGTGATAGCCGGCTTGTGGTTAAGTGATAGCCGGCTTGTGGTTAAATGATAGCCGGCTTGTGGTTAAATGATAGCCGGCTTGTGGTTAAATGATAGTCGGCTTGTGGTTAAATGATAGCCGGCTTGTGGTTAAGTGATAGCCGGCTTGTGGTTAAATGATAGCCGGCTAAGTACGAACCAGCTTCACGCAAACGGTAAGGTTTGGGCAGGACAAGTTCAAGCAGCTAAGATTATAACGGTAAAGATTAAAACGGTAAAGATTATAACTGTAAAGATTAAAACTGTGGAAGTTGAAACAGTAAAGATTAAAATCTTTAAATCTCAAACCAGTAAAAGTAAGATGCCTTAGCAATGACCTGCCTAGCTGAGGCGAGCTGCCATTGAACAGTTGCTGCCCCATGCCCTATGCCGAGAAGGTGACCTTGGCTGAACCTGGCAGTCAAGGGTCATCCACACATCAAGGCTGAGACAATTTCTGGAAACTTCTTTGGGTAGGTCGCCGCTAAAGCGGAAGACATCTAGTTGTGACTTAACATGTTCACGCTTATATCTTCGCTCCCTCCCTCCCTCACCCTCCCTCCCTCTGTATCCCCGACAGTCGTATAGTTCTCTGCTGTCATCAGGAAGAGAATGACAACTGGCAATTTGTCTGCGGCCACGCCCACTTAATGTCATAGCTGGCAAGTCGGGTTCAACCAGGACTGTCAATTTCACCAGAGTATGACGTCACGCCTCGTCACACGACTGTCACACACGTCACACGACTGTCACACACGTCATGAGACGTGCCCCACATTCGTCTGGTCAGTTGTAGCACTCATGGTCTGGTTCTGGCCCATGGCTATGTACTGTAATAACGTTTATAAGTCACACAATTTCAAGGTGGATTATCTCCCTTCCGCTTTAAAACACGTCTATGGGATATGATGGGAGACAACTACCTTCGATATTATTTGTTGCTTTTGGCGAGCAACAGCAATACATGTTTGTTTGAAGGAAAGCAACAAATCGTAAAGGTGATCCTGGAACATCGCACCTTAACAGATGGAGATGTACACGAGACGATAGACCCCCCTCTCTCTCTATCTCTGTCTCTCTCTCTCTATCTCTCTCTCTCTATATATATATATATATGTGTGTGTCTCTCTCTCTATGAAAGAGAGATGTCTATTTCAGTAGAAGGTTAAGATATTAGTGCTTCTAGAACAACATATGCGAACCGGGGGGGGGGGGGCTAAAGTTTACATGGTTGATGTATGTTGGAGCAATAGACCAACAGATTTTCTCTCTACTCAAGACATAATCCGCTTGACCCCCACACCATCACCAACACCACCCTACCAAACACAACAACAGTCTCGGTCATTAAAAGTGTTACCAGTTTCACCACACACAGACTAATTAACTCACCTGCCAATTAGACTGGATTATGATCTCAGACAAGTCACGACCGATAATCCGCTGAAATGAAAATTAAAACGATCAATAGCTTGTGATATATTCATTTCTAATTGACAACTATCTGCCCCTGGTTAGCGTCTGTTTCATCTCTAGGCCGTGTAAACAACATTCGTGAACACCATATGGCATGACGGATGATCATCATGGTATTACCTTTTTGTTATTGTGTATTTATTTTTTAGTGGATAATTTAGTATCGAACGTGATTAACAATTAGATATTCAGGCATTGTCACCGGTGATGCACCATCAAAATAAAAATGTGTAAACAAACTCCGATAAATGCGAGCCGAAACAGAGGTACAAGATTTTATTAAAACCTCACAGCCATTGTAAATTGTGATTTCGAAACATGATATTTAGAAAGTGAATTGTACACAAGCAAATATAACTATACACTATAGTGTTATTTCAATCCTTTAAGTAAAAAAATGTATTTTTTTAAGTTGGAAGGGTGGAATATAAAAATAACCGTACTGTGTTCGATTTGTTCGACACAATCAGATACACATAATGCAATCACATTCACACATTCAACACAATAACATAGCCACACAAGACGCAATCCCATAAACACACACGGCAAACAACACAAACACAAGCATATATTACACAACTACATTCACACCAGAAGCAATCGCATCAATACACAAGACAATCACAGACACACATACACACGACACAAACACATACAACAACACACGACACAACCTTATATATACACACACACCGCCACACACACACACACACAGACAGACACACAGCCACACACACACACACCCCAGAAGATCAAAGTGTGAATATGCTGTGTTGTCAATACATCCACACAAAACAATCAACAGTTGTGTAATCTCGCTCAATCTCCCCTACGCTCCGATAGTCACCGGATATTTTTTTTTCTACGCTGATCATTTCCACTTCCTTTATCAAGGCTTTCATATTTTCCAAAGATATAGCACAATGAGTTATACAATATGATGGGAATTAGACTTTTACAATATGATGGGAATTAGACTTTTACAATATTATGGGAATTAGACTTTTACAATATGATGGGGATTAGACTTTTACAATATGATTGGAATTATACTTTTAAATATGATGGGAATTAGACTTTTACAATATGATGGGAATTAGACTTTTACAATATGATGGGAATTAGACTTTTACAATATGATTGGAATTATACTTTTAAATATGATGGGAATTAGACTTTTACAATATGATGGGAATTAGACTTTTACAATATGATGGGAATTAGACTTATACAATATGATGGGAATTAGACTTTTACAATATGATGGGAATTAGACTTTTACAATATGATGGGAATTAGACTTTTACAATATGATTGGAATTAGACTTTTACAATATGATGGGAATTAGACTTTTACAATATGATGGGGATTAGACTTTTACAATATGATGGGAATTAGACTTTTACAATTGTGATGGGAATTAGACTTTTACAATATGATTGGAATTAGACTTTTACAATATGATGGGAATTAGACTTTTACAATATGATTGGAATTATACTTTTAAATATGATGGGAATTAGACTTTTACAATATGATGGGAATTAGACTTTTACAATATGATTGGAATTATACTTTTAAATATGATGGGAATTAGACTTTTACAATATGATGGGAATTAGACTTTTACAATATGATTGGAATTAGACTTTTACAATATGATGGGAATTAGACTTTTACAATATGATTGGAATTATACTTTTAAATATGATGGGAATTAGACTTTTACAATATGATGGGAATTAGACTTTTACAATATGATTGGAATTATACTTTTAAATATGATGGGAATTAGACTTTTACAATATGATGGGAATTAGACTTTTACAATATGATTGGAATTATACTTTTAAATATGATGGGAATTAGACTTTTACAATATGATTGGAATTATACTTTTAAATATGATGGGAATTAGACTTTTACAATATGATGGGAATTAGACTTTTACAATATGATTGGAATTATACTTTTAAATATGATGGGAATTAGACTTTTACAATATGATGGGAATTAGACTTTTACAATAGGATGGAATTAGACTTTTGCAATATGATGGGAATTAGACTTTTAAGGATTGAAACCGGGATTTTTTTTTTGTATTTTCGGTGTAAGACTTTCGAAATTCGATAAATATTTCAGCGAGCTTGAAACAATGTGAACACACTGGCTACAGCTATAGTGGGGTACCTCGGGGGGGGGGGGGGGGGGCAGAGTGATATCCGTTATAACTTATATATAACATATCGAGTTTTTAAAAGACAGCTACCGTAAATTGTAATAGAAATTGATGTATATACTTACACCAAAAACAGCGACTTTCAGGGGAAGTTATGGGCTGAGGTGAGACGTTATTTATGTGAGGAGGGGGGGGGTCTGGTTTTTTGTGATGATGTGTGACGTCGTTTATGAATGACCCTAAGTTAAAATTAGCGTTTTCAGTAACCATTATAATGTTATCTTTACACCTTAGAACTACCTGTGTTGAAAGTTATCTACATTTTTCGACTACGTGACCTAACCGACCCAACTGACCCACTGACCCACCCATGGAAACGCCCATGAAACAAATTAACAAATTGTAATGAGCCGCCCATCCATCATACCACAGACACAAACCCGCGGACGAGCGAGAAAACATCTCGTTAAAACCCGCACCCGGCGAGGAGAAAATTGAATGAAGTTTTCATTCATTACCTGACTTCCGGTAAGGTGCCATTTCTCTAGTCGTTCAAAGGTCTGACTTTTTTTTTCTCTAAGGTGCTTGGGGTCATTGCACTGTAGTGGTTAGATTTTTTTTTCTTTCTGGTCCGCAAAAGTTTTCTCGATTGACACCATTTGAATGTTTTCTTTTCGCTGGCGAACAAAAACAGGATCTGTTGCGGCATTCCTCCCCCCCCCCCCCCCCACTCACCCCTCCCCCGTCTAGCATCATGGCTGGCTATACCAACATGGTCGGCTATAGAACGACCACAAGCAGCAGATGTTTCCATCATTACGGCGCAGGTTGTCGCACTTTGTTGTTCATCCGTCGCATTAAAGCAGAAGTTCGGATCTCGAAGCAATGGCAATAAACAAGAGTTCGGATCTCGAAGCAATGGCCATAAACAAGAGTTCGGATCCTAAAGCAATGGCAATAAACAAGAGTTCGGATCTCGAAGCAATGGCCATAAACAAGAGTTCGGATCCTAAAGCAATGGCCATAAACAAGAGTTCGGATCTCGAAAAAATGGCAATAAACAAGAGTTCGGATCCTAAAGCAATGGCAATAAACAAGAGTTCGGATCTCGAATCAATGGCCATAAACAAGAGTTCGGATCCTAAAGCAATGGCAATAAACAAGAGTTCGGATCTCGAAGCAATGGCCATAAACAAGAGTTCGGATCCTAAAGCAATGGCAATAAACAAGAGTTCGGATCTCGAAGCAATAGCCATAAACAAGAGGTTCGGATCCTAAAGCAATGACAATAAACAAGAAATCGGATCTCGAAGGACGAAGCTAAGGTTTTCGTTTGCTCCAGATTTGAGACCTAAATTCACTGTCAGGGTTTGGCCTCTGGTCATGGGTTACTTGTCAGTCAGGCTGATTTGATTTTTGTCCAGTTAGTGAAAACAGCTTTTAGAGGTGAGAACAAAATGGGGGGGGGGGGTATAAGGCAGCGTTGACTTTGAGGGGGGGGGGGGGTGACACAGATTTATTCTAGAAAGCCATCTTGTTCATTGACGAAAATAACAGGTGCCAGGAAATTTTCCTGAGGTGAAAGGGGTCAGACGCCATTTAATCTTTTCATGGGACATAAAGGTCACTCTCTGAGACCAGTAGGTCCTTCAGTCACACGCTAAATTCTGGGTCGTTTGGTGAAGTTGGAGGTCACATTTTGAGAACCGTCGACATCTAGAGTAACTTTCAGACGAGCGCCGATCTTTTGATGTATTCAAACTTCAACGTTTCGTCCGTTACGCTACGGAAATCTGAAAGTGCTTTTTGTTTATCAATACGTTTTGTGTGGTGGGCGACCGGTTACTGGTTGGTGGGTGACCGGTTACTGGTTGGTGGGCGACCGGTTATTTGTTGGTGGGGCGACCGGTTATTTGTTGGTGGGCGACCGGTTATTTGTTGGTGGGCGACCGGTTATTTGTTGGTGGGCGACCGGTTACTGGTTGGTGGGCGACCGGTTACTGGTTGGTTGGTGTTCGGTTACTGGCTGGTGCCCGGTTGACACAAAATGGACACCACTGGACGTCTAGTATTTTAAAATGTATGTAACAACTAGGGTACACTGGTACATAAACAGTACGTTTTACAGACGAAGGCTTTAGGTCGAAACATCCTTTGTTCCAGCCTTACCTTTCCCATGGCCGGTGCTATAGACCAGACGCTCCAGTGGTGATGGATTATCTAGATTATCGCTGATTGTAAACGTATGGCCCGCACTGGACAGGCGATCGCTGGGGGTTAATTAGGGTTAATGAGTTACCCCCCATCAACACATTACGATTCATTTTAATTATCACCTCAGTGAAGGTAGATGGACGCGTACCTCAAGTGGTCCATTTATCAAACTAAATTGTTGGAGATTAGATCAGTTCGCTCTTTCACCGGGAAAATGTACAGGCAAATTTACAAGTCATTAACTAATTAAATCTTACCTGTCGTAATGAACACCACTGATGAACACACATCCAAGAGGAGAGGTACAGTATCAGTCAAGTTTACACCCAAGCTCGACTCAAACAACACCGCTTTCAGTTGATATTGCGACGGGTACACAATTTATAACCGACTGCTTTTCGCTTTAGAAGTTTTAAAAAACTGCACCGCTAAATATTAAGTTGTGATTTGAACTTTTCGAGATTTATGCTTGACAGACCACGGCAGGGGAAGGAAGAGTGATCAGGGGACGTAACTCGACTCGAACATGGGAAATAACTCGCGCCAGGGCCGGCAATCGGGGTGTAATCAACAGGTTTTTATACCGGTATTGACCCGCGGGATTAAGGTCAAGTTGTAAACAGGGCATCGAAGCTCGAGTTAAACAACTCAATTAGTGAAGTGATTAATTTCAGTGATTCCCGGACGGGACGGTTGGGGGGGGGGGGGAGGAGTTCGTATATCTTCATCAGCTTTGATTCAGTACTGCGCATAACGACGCTATTTAGCCCGTGATATTGTATGAGTACGCAGTTGTTATTTAATGATAATTTAGTTGTTACCTCTGTTATTATATGAAAACACAGTTGTTCCCCATGATACTATATGAGTACGCAGTTGTCCCCCTGTTATTTAATGATAATTTAGTTGTTACCCCTGTTATTATATGAATACACAGTTGTTCTCCATGTTATTATAAGAGTACCCAGTTGTTCCCCCTCTTATTGTATAAGTACGCAATTGTCCCCCCTGTTATTGGATGAGTACTCAATTAATCCCCCTGTTCCTGAATGAGTACACAATTTCCCCCCCCCCCCCCCTGTTACTAAATGAATACACAATTGTTCCCCCGTTCCTAAATGAATACACAATTGTTCCCCCCCCCCCCCCCCGTTACTGAATGAATACACAATTGTCCCCCCTGTTCCTAAATGAGTAAGCAGTTGTCCCCCCTGTTATTGTTACCTTTGGCCCCACCTGGCCAAGAAACAAAAAACCAACCGCAGGTCTGGAATCGTTGTGACGTCAGCGCCCGGATTCCTTCCACACCTTGCGTTAAGGTGTGTTGTCTTCCAGGTGTGTTGTCTTTCAAATGTTTGCTTTTTAATATATTCCATCCGGCTTGAAACATTTTGGGCCGCCAACACAGAAAATGTGTCGGAGATTTTGAAATGCCAGAGAAATGTCTTTGATTGAGTTCTACAAGAACTTCAAAGCTGGATCTACGTCACGGCAAAACTAATCAAAATTAATTAATTGTGTCCGGCATGAATTACGACACTCCACATGACGCGGTGCGTTTATAAATCCCATGCTTCGTTATTTTTAATTGGAGAAATTCGTTAGAACGCTCTTCATTCGCTGAAATCGATATCCGATCACATAACGAGTGGACTGGGCGATAGGACAGGTCAGACCTTATGAAACAGGGAATCTTAAGGCCACAATCTTTTTTCTGTAACTACAATACATGCTGTCAGTCACAGAATCGTAATGTGACATGTGTTGGTCCAGTATATAATATATATATATATATATATATATATATATATATATATATATATATATATATATATATATATATATATATAATATAGTTCTTAACTTTGTACTCATAAAATAACAGGGGGATAACTGTATAATCATGTACTCTACGCTTTGTGAATAGTTATAAAAAAAGTGGTGTATTATCACATTCAATTATCCGGACAAGGTACGGCGTGGTCGGGTGGTAGGGTTCACGATAGCTAACCCGGAGGTCTAGAATTCGGATCCAAGGATCGAGTCTGAGTCCACCCACCTCTGATGGGTACCTGACTTACGTTGGGGGACACCAAGATGGCTGGGCGTATTACTGATAACACTATACCCTTGCCTTGGTCGTTGAAACAGACAAACTCTACTTCATCTGCCCCCAGGTGTCCTGGTCACGAAGGGAAAAAGGTGATGAACCCCGGATGGAAAGTTAGAAGAAAGTTGACACGACCCAATAACTTGATGTTTGATAACATTCTGCTTTAAATGGCGGGAGATTTTTTTAGCTACTTCCGCTTCCTGTGGCTGACGTCTGTCCTGGTCTGATGAAGAGGGGGAAAAAAGGTCATGACTTTCAACCCCAGCAGGTTATGACCTTTAACCACACAACAACATGGCCTTCAAAGAGAACACGGCATGACCTTCAACCCCCCCCCCCACAACATGACCTTCAACCTCAACACGGCATGACCTTCAACCTCAACACGACATGACCTTCAACCGCAACATGACATGACCTTCAACCTATTTCAGACAAAAATCTCCAAATTGTGATTCAAAACAGCAAGGGGGGGGGGGGGAATTTGGCGTTAAAAGTTTAGAAAACGTGAATAATTTTTTTTGTAAAATTAATGAATTAATTAAATGAGAAAATTTATTTTTATCCGTTTTTTTCTGTAGTGCAACAAGATAGTGTGGAGCTACTAAGGTTTTACTGAGCTGAGCGAAGTTTTTTTTTTTAATGTTAGAAAAATGTCCAGATTTCTAGCACTTCAGTAAAAAGGTTTTTGGTTTGGATGGTAGAGGGTTGGGTTCGTGTAGGGTTGGGCGTGTGTGAGGGGAGGTTAGGCTCATGTAAGGAGGGGGGGGGGGTGGAGGGTTGGGTTCGTGTAGGGTTGGGCGTGTGTGAGGGGAGGTTAGGCTCATGTAAGGAGGGGGGGGGGTGGAGGGTTGGGTTCGTGTAGGGTTGGGCGTGTGTGAGGGGAGGTTAGGCTCATGTAAGGAGGGGGGGGGGTGGAGGGTTGGGTTCGTGTAGGGTTGGGCGTGTGTGAGGGGAGGTTAGGCTCATGTAGGGGGGGGGGGGGGGGGGTGGAGGGTTGGGTTCGTGTAGGGTTGGGCGTGTGTGAGGGGAGGTTAGGCTCATGTAAGGAGGGGGGGGGGGTGGAGGGTTGGGTTCGTGTAGGGTTGGGCGTGTGTGAGGGGAGGTTAGGCTCATGTAAGGAGGGGGGGGGTGGAGGGTTGGGTTCGTGTAGGGTTGGGCGTGTGTGAGGGGAGGTTAGGCTCATGTAAGGGGGGGTGGGGCTCATGTCTAAGGTGGGCTTCCGGGTTTGGCACCACCAACAAGGGCAGACAATCTGGGATAAGTTCACACAGAAATTGGTCTATTGTTTGCCTGTCTCGTAATGTCAGTCGATGGTGAGGGACGGGAGGGGGGTGCCATTTATTCAAATCAGATGATCATAGTCAGACTTTGATGTGGCAGGCTTAATTGGTATTTGTGTTGGACGTTGATCCTTAAACTGTTGATGACGCTTGTTTGTGTTGGATGTTGTTGATGCTTGTTTGTGTTGGACGTTGATCCTGGGACTGTTATTGGTGCTTGTTTTTTTTATTCCAGGTTTTTGTACACTCTGGGTATTACTTTGCGTGTTGAATATGACCTTGTACATGAGTGTGTTGACCATGACCTTGTACATGAGTGTGTTGACCATGACCTTGTACATGAATGTGTTGACCATGACCTTGTACATGAGTGTGTTGACCATGACCTTGTACATGAATGTGTTGACCATGACCTTGCACATGAGTGTGTTGACCATGATCTTGTACATGAGTGTGTTGACCATGACCTTGTACATGAGTGTGTTGACCATGACCTTGTACATGAGTGTGTTGACCATGACCTTGTACATGAGTGTGTTGACCATGACCTTGTACATAAGTGTGTTGACCATGACCTTGTACATGAATGTGTTGGTCATGACCTTGTACATGAGTCGTGTTGCTGAAGACCTCAAGACAAGAAGACCTTAAAGACAGCCTCGAGCCTCGATGTGAACACGATACATGTTCTCAACACTCAAATCTCCGTATTTTAACGAAACTTGATTAACGTTACGAAAATCGATTTTTAACGTCACAAATATCGATTTTTAGCATAAGAAAAGAGGATTATTTTATCGATTTTGATCACGTCATAAATGATTTTATGACGTACTTTGAATCCAGCCCTAACCCCCTCCCCTCAAGCCCCCGTGCCCCCCCCCACACACACACACACTCCGTGCCCTACATCAAAGATTGGGTCACGTGTCTGCCGAAGCCTCGTTAACTTCTGCCCTCATTATCCACCTTAATCAGATACACTTCACACGAGCGGTGTTGTGTTGCAACATCTCCACGAAAAAAATCCCTGAGGCGACATTTTTACGGCTCATTTCATTTTCCACAAATGTAATCGATCTATCATCAAGCTTTTAAAAGTTCATAAAAGGCGGGAATCACGCCGTAAAACTTGTCAAAGATTGCCAAAAATTGTTGTCCTAGTCAAGCCGTAAAACTTGTCAAAGATTGCCAAAAATTGTTGTCCCCTCACGTACCGAGACTACCAGAGCTCGCTGGGGAGTTGACCTACAAAAATTTCACGTTAAAATGGTATTTTAAGTCTCAACAAGGAAGATTGCACACTTCCATTTATCCCATCGTATCCTGATTAAGTCTAAGTGGCCTTGACCTACCAATTTACTGTTCGTTAAACTTGTAGGACTTCTAATAATGGACTTAGGTCTACATGACGTCAAGTACTTTTAAGATTTTTTTGCGTCAGTCTGTGATGTCAGTCTGTGATGTCAGTCTGTGATGTCAGTCAGTTGTGTCAGTGAACAATGTTTGATGTCAGTGTCAGCTGGCAGAGCGTGGTCTGTTTTAAAAAAAATATGCCAGGAAATATTCGATTACTCAAAGTAGTCAATTACTAAACATAGTCGATTACTGGAAGTAATCGTTTACTCAAAGAAATGCACCAATATTTCGAGTGAACAAAAATGGCATCGGATGTCAGAAATGTCATGACATAGCTCCATCTTTTTTTTTATACCAACGGTCCTCAAGTTGTAAAAAGGACGGGGTACAAGAATCAGGTGTTCGCGTCAAACACATACAAGATTGAGCCAGAGTAGAAAAACAAACAACATGAGTTGTACAAGAAAACAAAAACAGAGTTATACAAAATGTCAACTGTATTTGATATACATACACTCGTGTCTACATTGTTACAGCTGTTCTAAAAGTCTTACCCTTAGACGTCAAAGAAAGCTAAATTAAAACAGTGTAGGGAAGGACGTAGGATATGAAGTTTATATCAAGATACATATGGCGTGGGACCAGGACTGAGTGCTGGATGGGGGGATGGGAGTAGGGTGGATATGATGATTGAGGACCGCTGAGGTAGACAAGAGTTTGACAATGTTGACTGTTTTATCTTACGTCAATAGTGTGACGTCATTAACCCGCGGTGTGACGTCGTTTCTCGTGGTTTCTGCCGTCTCGGGCAGACGTCGACCAGACGGCAGAAGTCACTGGTGTGTACACAACAAGTGTGTGAATAGAAAGTTAAACAATCCGAGCGGGCTAAACAAACAATTTTTGTGGGTAGAGTTTACCCCCGTGTCATCAACGGCTTAGCTGTAGGATGTTGTTGTTGGATCAGTGGTGATGTTGTCGTGTCAGTCGGCTGGTGAGTCGACAGGGCTGACAGTCAGTGTCTCCTGTACAGGGATGTCAGTGTCTACTGTACAGGGCTGACATTGATCTGTCAGTGTACACATTTTTTATAAAGATATCTGGATCCACTGAACAAATTAAAGATGTATTTACAGAACTATTTATAGAACTATTTACAGAACTATTTACAGAACTATTTACAGAACTATTTACAGAACTATTTACAGAACTATTTACAGAACTATTTACTGATCTGGTTACTGAACTATTTAGAGAAGTATTTACACAGCTATTTACACAACTATTTACACAACTATTTACACAACTAGTTACAAAACTATTTACACAACTATTTACAAAACTATTTACAAAACTATTTTTACAACTATTTACACAACTATTTACTGATCTGGTTACTGAGCTTTTCACATGTACAGTTGACAGTAAAGATGTGTTGTTGCACTCAGTGATGTAGACAGGCAGCCTAGACTCATTGTCTACCATAACTAGTTACTAATGTATGAGCTCATTTTCCCAAACACGCACTCACATACATACGTATACATATATATATATATATATATATATATATATATATATATATATATATATATATATATATATATATATATATATATATATATATATATATATATATATATATATATATATATATATATATATATATATATATATGTATGTATGTATGTATATATAAAGAGAGGAGACACACAGCACTACAGCGTGCGAACAACCACTCTACCCATCAGCTATTGCACTACCCACTGAAGCCTCAAGATTTCCTTAAAGAAAGACTTTTGGACCCAATCAGCAATTTGTGACAAAAGAAGGAATTTTCCCCGTCCCCAGCAACCAACCCCCTGCCCCCCCCCCCACCACCAACCATGATGCCCAACATGTCGTTGACCTGTAACCTAACCGCCGTGGTAAACAAGCTAGAAGGTGAGTAATGTTCAACCCTACATTCGCACACACTCTACTCTAATTGAACATCTGGTCGGGTAATTAAAATAATCAACACACTCATCAAGTAATTGAGACTTTAACCGCCAGCCTGTGGCTGCTAATGTCCGGCCTGGCCTCGAACCCAGGCTGTCGGCGTGACGATGAAAACAATATGGCCACGGGTGTCGTCTGCTGTCAACAGGCTGCACTTTCTGGCCCGTGCCAGGGGTGTCGTCACCAGTGACGTCTCAAGGTCGTGACCTTGCGTGCCCGAGTGGAGCGCAGAAAGTTCTAGTAAAATGTTTCGGTGGTGTTGTTATGTGAAGGGGTGGGGGTGGGTGCCGTGTTGTCGTTTGGGGGGGGGGGGGTTCGAATACAGTTATGTCAGTTGGGAGGGGTATTGTGAACGTGTGTGTGGGGAGGTGGTATTGTCAACTTGTGTGTGTGGGGAGGTGGCTAGCGGGTAGGTGGCAGGTAGGTGGCAGGAAGGTAGGTGGCAGGTAGGTGGCAGGTAGGTGGCAGGCAGGTAGGTGGCAGGTAGGTGGCAGGTAGGTGGCAGGTAGGTGGCAGGCAGGTAGGTGGCAGGTAGGTGGCAGGTAGGTGGCAGGCAGGTAAGTGGCAGGTAGGTGGCTAGCGGGTAGGTGGCAGGTAGGTGGCAGGTAGGTGGCAGGTAGGTGGCAGGCAGGTAGCTAGCAGGTAGGTGGCAGGTAGGTGGCAGGTAGGTAGGTGGCAGGTAGGTGGCAGGTAGGTGGCAGGTAGCTAGCAGGTAGGTGGCAGGTAGGTGGCAGGTAGGTGGCAGGTAGCTAGCAGGTAGGTGGCAGGTAGGCGGCAGGTAGGTGGCAGGTAGGGGGAAGGTAGGTGGCAGGTAGGTGGCATGTAGGTGGCAGGTAGGTGGCAGGTAGGTGGCAGGTAGCTAGCAGGTAGGTGGCAGGTAGGTGGCATGTAGGTGGCATGTAGGTGGCAGGTAGGTGGCAGGTAGCTAGCAGGTAGGTGGCAGGTAGGTGGCAGGTAGCTAGCAGGTAGGTGGCAGGTAGGTGGCAGCAGGTAGGTGGCAGGTAGGTGGCAGGTAGGTGGCAGGTAGGTGGCAGGTAGGTGGCAGGTAGGTGGCAGGTAGTTGGCAGGTAGGTGGCAGGCAGGTAGGTGACAGGTAGGTGGCAGGTAGGTGGCAGGTAGCTAGCAGGTAGGTGGCAGGTAGGTGGCAGGTAGCTAGCAGGTAGGTGGCAGGTAGCTAGCAGGTAAGTGGCAGGTAGGTGGCAGGTAGCTAGCAGGTAGGTGGCAGGTAGGAGGCAGGTAGGGGGCAGGTAGGTGGCAGGTAGGTGGCAGGTAGGTGGCAGGTAGGTGGCAGGTAGGTGGCAGGTAGGTGGCAGGTAGTTGGCAGGTAGGTGGCAGGTAGGAGGCAGGTAGGTGGCAGGTAGGTGGCAGGTAGGTGGCAGGTAGGTGGCAGGTAGGTGACAGGTAAGTAGCAGGTGGGCACGGCTGTCACTACATGTAGCAGCAGGTGTGAACTAGCACCAGACACGATTCATCCGTTTAACGGCTCATTAAATTCCTGCCCAACCTAGCCTGATCCCAGAGTAAGAAATCTATAGATGTTTTAGCAAGAAGTACATCGTTTATAAATAGACATAGACATAAGGTTGAATGTACACATGTTTACATAGGAATGTAGAGGGCAGTGGGGTATCGGTAGGGGTTGATGTACGCTGTAATACAACGGTGTTATATAAAAGTGTTGTATTATATAAAAGTTTTGTATTATATAAAAGTGTGTTATACAGTGCTGCTAAATAATCGTATTTTACAATGGCTATACAACGGTTATATAACTGATTTATTCAAGGGCATCACACAGCATGTATTAGTTTGTTTCTTGCTTGAAGTGACGGTAACTGACACCAATTAAGCAACACAAACATGACTAGAGCCACCCTTGACCAGCACCTCCTTATTTCTTCAAAGACGAACACAAGCAATTATTTTTTAAATACAATATTTTGTACACACAGTTTTTACAAAACGACCCCGACCCCCACACGATACTTAGTTCCCATAAACTGACCCCCGAACCCCCCCCCCCCCACACACACACACACACACCATATTCCGGCTACAGTCTGATGATCTCAGGGATCGATCCCACCCTAGCCGGAGAGTTGCCAGTGACGTCATCAGCTTCTTCCGTTCCCTTGTGAAACGCCTGTACATTTAATAGAACAAGTTTTTTTTTCTGAACTCTATTTCCTCCCTTGCCTCCAAGAGCGACAACTCCCTACAGAAAAATTGAAATCTGAACCGTTTCGATAAGGGGCAAATGTGCTGGAGGTATTTTTAAATCTGAATTTAAAAATAAATTGCGTGTAAACTAATATACAGTGGGCTACAATTTGACCACGTTATCAAACTGTTTGAAAAAGTGCAACCAATTTGATTCGTCCAGTAATTTGTGCAGCTATTACATTTTTAATTTCTAACTCAGGGTAGAGAAAAGTTTAACAAGCGGGAGGGAGGGGGGGGGGGGGTCCTTACTATTTAGACATTGCCTAGAGAATTCAAGGACTTGATTGATTTGGGGCTGCCACTTTTCGCCAACTAATTAGGTCAAGCGATAAGCACGCGATACAATCCTGAAAAGGGATTGTGGTGCATCTTATACCCTAACTTTCGGGAGGGGGGGGGCGGTCTTCTGTGGCTGTTCCGTTTACCGTCCGCATACGTGACTTTGGGGCGACATGACCTCGTTAGACTGCTAACCCGAAAGTCCCTGAGTCTACCGAGGTCTCTTAAGCAGATGAACTCTACTTCACCTTCCCCATGTGTCTTGGGTACCAACAGGAAAAGATGATACATGACTGTAAGATGTTGAGAAACCTAAAAACTCTCACAACCAGATGGTGTACAGGCCTTTCCTGGTAGGTCAATTACTTACCTGGTGGTACAGTTAGTAGGCTCAACCATCATATTCCCCCCCCCCTTTACAAGTGGAGGTTTTTCCCCTTGTGGAGCATTCCTTCTTGTGATTGTTCTATTACCACCCTCGACGTATCTTACTTCTCTTAAGTTACTATCATTGACAGTTACTCCACTTGACGTAGCAGTTGCTTCCTTTAACCAAAGTTACTCCCCTTGACACTCCGCCTGGTGCCCAGGTTTGTGTAACCTCCCTTGCCGGCCGTGTCCCGGCATACATCAGCGATCCAATCGCCACCTGGTGTCCACAGATTGTGGCAGGTCAATGGACGCTGATCGGATTCTGCTGACCAATCACTGACCAATCACTGACCAATCACTGACCAACAACTGACCAATCACTGAGCCATCTCTAGCGTCTAGCCGGTCCCTCAGCCGTTACCCCCCACCACCCCGACGGGTCTGCTAGTCCAGTGACCCCCGGGCCGTTGTTTTGGTGTGACTGAGAACACAGCTGCTTAAATAAAAATAAAGTACAATGGCAGAACTCAATTTGCGCTCAATTCGTCCAGACGTAAAAAAACAGCAATTACACTTTAATAAATTGAAAATCGATGTGAATATTGAAATATCAAATAGGCCTACGAGACTAATAGCCTGAAACTTAGCACAGTTGATTGTTATCAAAAAATAAAAATAAAAATTTCGGTCTAACTTATAATTAATAAACAAGTTGTTTTTTGTTAAAGCAGGTAACAGCTCACGTTTTTAGGTAAAATAGATGAAACCCGTTCCAAAATCTATAGCGATGACGGACTGACACATTACAAGCAGCGTTATATTATAGATATATATAAAACTTCTCGGTCATAGAGAACGACTTATGGGCACACCGAGGGTTAGATGTGGAGACAGGTCTGAGACAGCCACTGGATGGATGATCTCATAAGCTGAGGTTCACGGAGCTTAACGGCTCAGCTTTATAGAGCTGAGCTCGAGTCTGTTACATGTGTTCAAAGCGTGAGGCGATAATTTAAAATAATGAAGGTAGCAGAAGTACTCACGTTTGATGCTTCGTTGTGCTTGTAGGTTGGGAGAGGTGTGGGTCTACACGTACATGTACGTATAGTGAAGTCACTGACAGACATACACATACGTACGTATAACGCAGACAATAACACACAGCACCACACATACATATTCATCGTGTGGTCAGATAACAACACACACCAACATGCACACATACAAATACACCAACACACACACTCATACAAATACACCAACCAACACATACAAATACAGATACACAACACACATACAGATACAAATACACCAACGAACACACATTTACAAATACACTAACACACACACACATACATACAATAGCACATGGCGAGCCACCGAAATACTCAAATAAACAATTTATTTTAGTTGTTTGTGAGTTTAGCGGGAGTAGAGTATATACAACATCAAGCATGCATGTCGCTAGTCTGTTCGGTGTGAGTAGAGTAGAGTATATACAACATCAAGCATGCATGTCGCTAGTCTGTTCGGCGTGTGTAGAGTATATACAACATCAAGCATGCATGTCGCTAGTCTGTTCGGTGTGAGTAGAGTAGAGTATATACAACATCAAGCATGCATGTCGCTAGTCTGTTCGGCGTGTGTAGAGTATATACAACATCAAGCATGCATGTCGCTAGTCTGTTCGGTGTGAGTAGAGTAGAGTATATACAACATCAAGCATGCATGTCGCTAGTCTGTTCGGCGTGTGTAGAGTATATACAACATCAAGCATGCATGTCGCTAGTCTGTTCGGTCTGAGTAGAGTATATACAACATCAAGCATGCATGTCGCTAGTCTGTGCGGTGTGAGTAGAGTAGAGTATATACAACATCAAGCATGCATGTCGCTAGTCTGTTCGGCGTGTGTAGAGTATATACAACATCAAGCATGCATGTCGCTAGTCTGTTCGGCGTGAGTAGAGTAGAGTATATACAACATCAAGCATGCATGTCACTAGTCTGTTCGGCGTGAGTAAGTTAGAGTATATACAACATCAAGCATGCATGTCGCTAGTCTGTTCGGCGTGAGTAGAGTAGAGTATATACAACATCAAGCATGCATGTCACTAGTCTGTTCGGCGTGAGTAAGTTAGAGTATATACAACATCAAGCATGCATGTCGCTAGTCTGTTCGGCGTGAGTAGAGTATATACAACATCAAGCATGCATGTCACTAGTCTGTTCGGCGTGAGTAGAGTATACACAACATCAAGCATGCATGTCGCTAGTCTGTTCGGCGTGAGTAGAGTATACACAACATCAAGCATGCATGTCGCTAGTCTGTTCGGCGTGAGTAGAGTATATACAACATCAAGCATGCATGTCGCTAGTCTGTTCGGCGTGAGTAGAGTATATACAACATCAAGCATGCATGTCGCTAGTCTGTTCGGCGTGAGTACCTCTCTGTGCTATCGTGTCTATGTAAGCACTCACGTACACCTGTTGCCCGCGCTAAAGTGGTAATTACAAGCAAATACCACCAGCCCTATTGTGGGATCAAGATAGCGGGCACTAAAATTACATCGATACTGCTGAAGTGGTTTTACAAAACCCTGGCCATGATATTTGATGACCTGGCATATTAAAACAGTCTGCGCACCAGCTGTTGATGTTGATGATGTGCGACTGTTCAAAGCTCGCTGCGGGAAATTCCGTTCGAGTGATAGCACGGCACCGCAGTTTGCAAGCCTGATGGGTTTGACAGTCAATGAAGCGTGAACATTATCTTTTTCCAAATCCATTCCCGCAACCGCCGCTCATAGGATGTACTAGGGGAGAGGGGAGGGGAGGGGGGGCACTCACAGTAAGACTTCGTTTAAAATAGATTCGAAATTGGTTCGGTTTTCTTACTTTTTTTTTTTTTTGCATTGCTAAGGTTTTTATTTTAACATCCTGCATTTACACCACGTAGTGAAAAAATAAAAGGTTATTACCGATTGGCCGTTCCCATCCCAAATATTTGTATGGCAGTGTATTAGCGACAAAAATAATTAATGTTTGTAAAACAGACAAATGTTTGTAGGACAGACACATGTTTGTACGACAGACAAATGTTTGTAAAACAGACAAATGTTTGTAGGACAGACAAATGTTTGTAGGACAGACAAATGTTTGTAGGACAGACAAATGTTTGTAGGACAGACAAATGTTTGTAGGACAGACAAATGTTTGTATGACAAAAAAAGTTTGTACGACAGACAATAGTTTTTACGACCAACCTGTCCTTACCACTTCTGATACTAAACTTGAACCAACTCAATATCATTAGACACGACCACAAAACCTACGCCACTAAAATCACAGCGAAATCAATCTATAAGCTGTAACTGTTATCAATATGGTGAGGTAATCTATTTTGTGAACAATGCCTTACAATAAGGCCATACAGTATGTCGTAAACACGGCCATACAGTATGTTGTAAACAAGTCGTAAACAACATATTGGCCTGTGCTGACTTTTTGTGTGATTAATATTGGATGACCCCGGGAGGTCAAGTGGCGTAGGACGGGGGGGGGGGTATCAATTAACATCAACCCACTGCAATTACTGGTCAAGCTCAGTGGTGCGTGTCAGTGTTGCTGTCGTTTTTAGTTCTTCGCCAGCAGTGTTGACAGAACGACACACTCTCACACATACACACTCTCACACATACACACTCTCACACATACACACTCTCACACATACAAACACACAAACACAATTTTTAACTGCGTAGAAATCTGCATATTAAAAAAGCCTGTGTATGCCCCCCACCCCCCTTTTTTTGTCATCACGGTTAGAAAACCTATCAACAAGAACCAGTATATAAAATCATCAAAGAAAGTTAATGAATTACAAATAGCGTTTGAAATATGTTGATTAACACATATACCTGCCCCTCCCCTACACCCGTGAAATAGATATGTATGTGTATATACGGGTCAATGTCCTTTAAACCAACCCCCCAGCATCTAGACCTGCGACAGTTGCCAACCCCCCAGCATCTAGACCTGCGACAGTTGCCAACCCCCCAGCATCTAGTCCTGCGACAGTTGCCAACCCCCCAGCATCTAGACCTGCGACAGTTGCCAACCCCCCAGCATCTAGACCTGCGACAGTTGCCAACCCCCCAGCATCTAGACCTGCGACAGTTGCCAACCCCCCCAGCATCTAGACCTGCGACAGTTGCCAACCCCCCAGCATCTAGACCTGCGACAGTTGCCAACCCCCCCAGCATCTAGACCTGCGACAGTTGCCAACCCCCCAGCATCTAGACCTGCGACAGTTGCCAACCCCCCAGCATCTAGACCTGCGACAGTTGCCAACCCCCCCAGCATCTAGACCTGCGACAGTTGCCAACCCCCCAGCATCTAGACCTGCGACAGTTGCCAACCCCCCAGCATCTAGACCTGCGACAGTTGCCAACCCCCCAGCATCTAGACCTGCGACAGTTGCCAACCCCCCCAGCATCTAGACCTGCGACAGTTGCCAACCCCCCCAGCATCTAGACCTGCGACAGTTGCCAACCCCCCAGCATCTAGACCTGCGACAGTTGCCAACCCCCCAGCATCTAGACCTGCGACAGTTGCCAACCCCCCAGCATCTAGACCTGCGACAGTTGCCAACCCCCCAGCATCTAGACCTGCGACAGTTGCCAACCCCCCAGCATCTAGACCTGCGACAGTTGCCAACCCCCCCAGCATCTAGACCTGCGACAGTTGCCAACCCCCCAGCATCTAGACCTGCGACAGTTGCCAACCCCCCAGCATCTAGACCTGCGACAGTTGCCAACCCCCCAGCATCTAGACCTGCGACAGTTGCCAACCCCCCCAGCATCTAGACCTGCGACAGTTGCCAACCCCCCCAGCATCTAGACCTGCGACAGTTGCCAACCCCCCCAGCATCTAGACCTGCGACAGTTGCCAACCCCCCCAGCATCTAGACCTGCGACAGTTGCCAACCCCCCAGCATCTAGACCTGCGACAGTTGCCAACCCCCCAGCATCTAGACCTGCGACAGTTGCCAACCCCCCCAGCATCTAGACCTGCGACAGTTGCCAACCCCCCCAGCATCTAGACCTGCGACAGTTGCCAACCCCCCCAGCATCTAGTCCTGCGACAGTTGCCAACCCCCCAGCATCTAGGCCTGCGACAGTTGCCAACCCATCAGTCTCGTCCTTTTATCGTGCTCACAACCCGTCATTTCAATCAGAGCCCAATTTCCTTGTGTCGCCATCTTTAGTCTCGTATGTGATGACTGACAGCGCGAGACTTCACGAGACTGCACGAGACTGCGCGAGATGGTAAGGGGGACAATCGCAGCTGGTTGAAGCCATGACGTCATCTCGACTGCTCTCGTTCCGGCTCCAGCTATCCGCCTATTGACGTCCGACCTAGTTCCCGTCGAGTGATCTCCCCTGAGTGATCTCCCCTGAGTGATCTCCCCTGAGTGATCAGGTGATCGAAACTTGAACGAGAATTGAGTACATTTAATAGCTGTCGTGGGGCGCTCGTTATCAACTGATCTAATTAGCTGCTGGAACTTAATTACGGCTGGCTGGGACTGATCGAACGCTCCAAGATAGAGGACAAGTTACATAGATTATTTTTTAAAATTTTTATGAGAATGTTGGCTACATTTTAGAGATAATGTTTAATTGTGAATCATGCGATCCTACAGGGTTTGTACATTGGGATGGTAAGTAGGTCACCAACCAGCTACACGGCTCAATAAAACCTGCATGAGCCATAGAACTGGTTGGTGACCTACTTACCAGCCCGGTAAACGGAGTTCAAAACCAGCGCAGGAATAAGGAAAAATAGTTAAGGTAAAAACAGACTTCAGTAAATTCAGAGATTAAGGGTTTTTCTTAGATGCGCGTTGGCCAGTTAGCTAGAAGTGAGTTCAGATTGTGCTGGTCAGTTAGCTAGAACTCGGGACCTGGCTTCAAGCCAATCTGTAGTTGAAAAATTGACGAATTTCTTGACCAAGTATGTTCACCAACAAAGACCATTGAAATGGCCGACTGAGTTGAATGACCGACTGTCATATACGCTCCATACATTGAAAGGATGGTTACTTAAATAGAAAGCATCAAGACGCCGTTAAAACTGGACATCATACCATACATCTACCCCACATACACCATCACACGCCATTAACTACGGCCCACCAGCTACAGCACTGATAGTTTCTCTACCTCGTCTACACAACTTTATCAAAAGATCATCCAGCTCTAGAGAAACAAAAGTCATCTTCTAGCACCCGATCTACCGAGCTGGATGAAAATTGGCTGAAAGTAAAAATGTATTGTTTATTCGGCTGATTTGTCCCGTCAAAGTAAACAATTCCAGACGTAGCAACAAGACAGCAGACGGGAAAACAAAATGTCTTGGCTCGTGTCAACACTAGATCCGATTACTTTTTGTATTCATAGCTGCGATTACTTGAGCCGCTGTCAAAGAAACGATACGGCTTCTGGCGATTCTAGAGGCTTCTGGAATATCGGCCATTGGAGGTCAGTGCTAGCACGTGCACTGGACACCAGGATGTGACGTCAAACACTTGACCAAGACAAGTCTGTCTGCTGTCTTGGTCTGGCTTCCATCTTGTCAAGACAGACTTGGGTGTTGATTACAAGACAAATTATTTCCTTACTGCCGCTTCTTCCTAGCGCTAGTCATTGCCGTGTTAACACTTTTCACTGGTTACATTTGGTCCGAGTTGTCTTTTTATATTGTGTAAAATATCTGGTAACCACACAAACATCTGATAACCACACAAATATCTGGTAACCACACAAATATCAACAAAACTACAAGAAAAAGCATTTTTTTTTCAACAATCAAGTGTTGTTAAATTGACGAAAAATAAACGTTGATTAAATAAACAGAAATATCTGTTATAAATCGTTGGTAGAGACAAATACTGTTGAGAATCTAAGTCAAAAGTGTATTTTTATCGATCAGTTTACGTTGTGTTAGAAACCATTTAGATTCAGTTGAAAGTGATACTGTACGTCTAAACAATAGGGATATAAGTTGTGGTAAAAAATGGGAGAAATTGTCTGTATTAAACAATGGGTGTGAGTTGATGTGACAACAAAATGTTGGTATAAATTATTGTGGTAAGGGAATGGCGGTGTATCGTGTGGATAGTACATGATGTGAGCTGATGTGGGTGTGGTGTGTGTAGGCCAGTGGGTGAAGTGGTGATGTGGTGACGTGGTGATTTAGTGACGTGGTGATTTAGTGACGTGGTGATTTAGTAATGTGGTGATGTGGTAATGTGGTGATGTGGGATGAAGGAAAGATCGTACATTCTATTTATCTAGCAGAAAACTTGGACATCCATCCCGCACATTTTTTAATCAGCCCAGACCGGTTGTTGGCGTGGGTGGGTGAGAATTTCTTTCAATTTCGTATGACGTCAGCGGGCCCTGCCTAAACTCTTAAGTGAATTTTCGGACAGTTCATTTCTTGGGAGCAGGGGGTTACAACATAGCTGCAGCCAACAGCGCAACAAATGTCGAGTAAAAATGTAATTAAAATCTGCACTTTTGCTCATGTGAAGCAAACGGATTTGTTAAAAGGCTCTACTTGCCATGTATGATGTGATGACCGACTTACTCCTTAGGAATCCTTGAACTAAATGGCCAAGTTAACAATTTAGAGTTGTCCTTTCTTATTTGATAAAGATCGATCACTTGACATCACCTAAAGTTCAACTCAGATACGAAACTGTGATGGTATTTCACTTCGTCTGACGTCATCGCGTGACGTCAATGTATGACGTCACTGGTGTACTCGGGAAAATCCTCAAATCGAAGTCGAGGCTCCGCGGCGAGTTGAGAAATCTTTTCAAGCCATCGAGACGATTTGATTTCCTTCTGCAGTGGTGCACAGGCCAGATGCTCCAATCAATTGATCCCATTATGCCGGCTTGTACGCTGTTTGTTTCTTCATAAGGTAGCCGTCGGTTGCGATTAATATTTCATATTTCTTGGAGGTTGTGTGTGTGTATGGGTGGGGGGGGGTTATTTCATGTCGATGGCTTCTCTTCTAAAACAAAAATCTAATATAGGCTTCTCATGTTGTTTTTTTAAGTTGCAGCTTCTAAAATTGTGTTTCTGCAAACGTTTCAAACAAATAGGAATCATCACGTCACTGAGGACACTGGTAGTAATGTTATGTTAATTTGACAACAGATGTATGTTAATTGCTGATGAGTGGTGCCATATTGTGTTCACGCATTATGAAATTAATAACTCGGATGATGATGTCTGTAGGTCAGTGTTAGACGTCACTGACAGCTGTTGTCAGGGGGTCTCACAATCTGTAGGTCAGTGTCAGACGTCACTCACAGCTGTTGTCAGGGGGTCTCACAATCTGTAGGTCAGTGTTAGACGTCACTCACAGCTGTTGTCAGGGGGTCTCACAATCTGTAGGTCAGACGTCACTCACAGCTGTTGTCAGGGGGTCTCACAATCTGTAGGTCAGACGTCACTCACAGCTGTTGTCAGGGGGTCTCACAATCTGTAGGTCAGTGTCAGACGTCACTCACAGCTGTTGTCAGGGGGTCTCACAATCTGTAGGTCAGTGTCAGACGTCACTCACAGCTGTTGTCAGGGGGTCTCACAATCTGTAGGTCAGACGTCACTCACAGCTGTTGTCAGGGGGTCTCACAATCTGTAGGTCAGACGTCACTCACAGCTGTTGTCAGGGGGTCTCACAATCTGTAGGTCAGACGTCACTCACAGCTGTTGTCAGGGGGTCTCACAATCTGTAGGTCAGTGTCAGACGTCACTCACAGCTGTTGTCAGGGGGTCTCACAATCTGTAGGTCAGTGTCAGACGTCACTCACAGCTGTTGTCAGGGGGTCTCACAATCTGTAGGTCAGACGTCACTCACAGCTGTTGTCAGGGGGTCTCACAATCTGTAGGTCAGTGGCATGCGTCACTCACAGCCGTGACAGGCTAGTTCACGCGACTTGTCAGTGGTTCTCACAACATAGCAGTCGGGGCCGACAGTTTTAAATAGACATCTATCTCACATTCTGCAAGGGATTATGGCCAAATTTTGATATGAGACAACAAAATCATGAATACATATAAGATTATGACAAGGGTTAATTGAAGTTTTACGGTGAAAGTGTGGATACTGTCGAGAATAGATGTACAAACAAGGTTCATTAAAGAAATAACTGACTAACCTTTATTTACATAGGTCGTTGTGAAAGTGATTTTTTTTTACTACAGGGAAAGGGTATCTCTTTGACAAAACTTTTTCGAGTATTACATCCCAATCATATGACTGGTACTTTATCGCTCACTACATTTGGCAGAAGTCAATCTTTACACCAACCCCCCCTTCATTAAACACACAATTCCTGAACTCTCAGTTAAAAGATAACCGGGAAATCCCGCATCTATTTATGTTCGTGTCCGGGTTTACCCGATGAGAACCACTGGGCTGATCAACGTGTGGGCAGCGCGTCATCACATCCCAGCTCAGGTCACACGTCACGTGACCGTGGATGTCAACTAACATCCAGATGTTGCATCAATCGTCCCTGACCGTGGATGTCAACTAACATCAAGATGTTGCATCAATCGTCCGTGACCGTAGATGTCTACTAACTTCAAGATGTTGCATCAATCTCACGTGACTCGTGGATGTCAACTACGTGACCGTGGATGTCAACTAACATCAAGATGTTGCATCAATCGTCCCTGACCGTGGATGTCAACTAACATCAAGATGTTGCATCAATCGTCCGTGACCGTAGATGTCAACTAACTTCAAGATGTTGCATCAATCGTCACGTGACTCGTGGATGTCAACTACGTGACCGTGGATGTCAACTAACATCAAGATGTTGCATCAATCGTCACGTGACCGTGTTAAAATAAGCGTGTGTGTGAGTGTGTGTGGTGCAAGTTAGAATAAGCTCAGCAGCTTATAGGAGCTTAAGGATGCACAGTAGATTGATGAGAGGGGGTTGGGGTGCAGCTATATATTGGTTCAGCTGGATAGATGGTAGATGGAAATTGTAATTAGGATGGTAGATGGCAGCTACAAAGTGTAATTAGGATGGTAGATGGTAGATACAAACTGTAAATTAAGATGGCTGTTGCAGTGCTAAGATCTAATGATGGTTGGTTCAGTGTAAAAATTAATCACTCATGTGACGTAACAGAAACAACTTCACTAAAGTCACTCAAGCGTGACACTCGTCTTACATAACGGCTGATTATCCTGCTGTCTCTAGACCGTGGAGAACATAGATAACACCTCCCACCCCACCTTCACACCACTACCCCCCGCTGAATAAACGTTACATTTGACTAGTGTAGTAGTAACATGTATGATGGTGTGTTACATTCGACTAGTGCAGTAGTAGCATAATATGTATGATGGCGTGTCCTGCTGTCACACCACCACCAGTATAATAACACGCATAATTTGGCCCCGTATAGACGATACAATCTCTGTATTTCATTAAGAGAGTGTAGTTTTACATTCAGCAAAAAACATGTTCCTTTCACTTCTTGGGATTCCTAAAAATCCTGTTTTAGTTTTTTCTAACAACCGTGTGGTATTTTGTTTTTTAAATTCGAATCTAAAACTGTTTTTCAATGTTACATGCATTTGATCTGTGTGTGTTTTCGGGTTTCCTATGTAAAATGTATCATATTAGGGGGGGGGGGGGGTTCAAGGAAAATATATTTGATGAGTGTTTGGTTTGGCCGCGGGAAAATATTTGCCTTTTACCCCCCGACCGTTGAGTAGACCGGCCATTTAGAGCCTCGATGACGTCAAAACGTCAAGACGCGCCGAGCGAGAAGCATGAGAGACGTTTGCTCATCGTCTGCACTGAAAGCAAAGTTTGATTGGTTTATAAATTCTTAAAGGTTTTTGATTGGTTTATAAATTCTTCAAGTTTTTTTCTTGAAAGCCATCTGCTTTTTAAAATTTAAAAACAAAAGTTATAAAAAAATTTGGTGAAAAAAAAAGTTGTCGGCTATGTGACTCTATACTAGAGCTTCCGGTGTAAATTTATTTTGGGATTTATTATTGTAAAAATGTTACTGCATGCACCCCGTGCTTACGCCATTGCCTGGGCTATTTCAGGAAACCTTTCTTAAATTGGGGAGTGGGGGAGGATGCTAGGTAAGTATTGGGTAGGGTGGGGATCTGTTAGGTGCATGGGGGGGGGGACTAGGTGAGGCGTAGAAGGACATATAGGACTATAAAGCTATAGAAACATTTATTATAGTTGTCATGTGGTGAAACACGGATAATCTGTTCGTTAGGTGATCAAATCTGATTGTTTACTTAAAGAACACATCAGATATTTACACTAAAAGAAAAAAAATCTGACTGGTCTCTAAAAGAACACACATGCTTGTTTACTAAAAGAACACATATGATTGTTTACTAAAGTACATAACAGCTAAGGCTATTGAGGAAAACCTCGAGCGATATCCTATCTAACAAGTTTGATCTTCCCCAACCCAATAATGTGTTTGATGTTTGTGGGGGGGGGGGGGTTATTTTGAAATAAAAATCTGAAAGTGTCAAGTTGGGATTCACTGTGACTTGGGTGTTGCAACTCGTGATTTTTTTTTATCGAACTGATCAGATGATGCAATCCATGCAGTGAGGTGTATTTCACGCTCCAGCGATCACGATGTTGCAACACAGCAAGTTCCGTCATCTAACATAGGTATTGTAGGTCAACTACATGCATTGTCATCTAGTGGCGTAGCTAGGGGGTGATGGGGGTCGTCCGGCCCAGGTTTTTGCA
The DNA here is from genome assembly GCF_028476545.2 of Physella acuta. Classification (NCBI taxonomy): domain Eukaryota; kingdom Metazoa; phylum Mollusca; class Gastropoda; family Physidae; genus Physella; species Physella acuta. The sequence goes on along the minus strand of NW_026732632.1, from coordinate 223,100 downwards.
TTCAGTGGTCTACATATTGTCATTTAGTGGCGTAACTATGAGTTGGGCGCCCCAAACACTTCACTATACCAGCGCTATCACCAAACTGATGCGTGTTATTTGAATGACACAACAAGGACAGTAACACATTATCCTACCCACTCATTGAAAAACAAAATCACATGCAAACTGTAAGGCACATTTTCTGACATTACTTAAACCATAACACTAACCCCTTCAACGTTCACAGATTTAATATTTACGGTTGGGGTAATAAATATTTTATTATGTCAAGAAAATCTTGCCGATCATTCCCCTCTCTCTAGCAGGTTATTCCCCCTGTCATGTTGTGTATTCATGTACTAATGCCAGCAGGTTAATGCCCTTGCTCTACAGGTTATCCCCCTTTCATTCTAATGTATTCGTGTGACAAGATATAAAAAACTATCAAAAGATTGGGATAATCCGGCTGAAACATCAAAAGATTGGGATAATCCGGCTGAAACATCAAAAGATTGGGATAATCCGGCTGAAACATCAAACTACACATAAAATAATCACTTGCTGTGGGTTTTTAAATCGATATAATTTTATAATGACCAATGTTTGCGCTCAGTTTAATATATCTGGGCGTGGCTTAGTAAAAAGTAAGGCGTGTCTTACACCTCGGGTGTGTCTTAGCGTTACATCGGTCGTGTCTATATCATGATGTCGCAGACACGTGTGTCAGATCCCTTAAGCCAGAGACTTGGACCAGACCTGACGAAACTAGGTCCCACAAGGTCCCACTAGGTCCCACCAGGTCCCATTAGGTCCCACAGGTCCCAGCAGGTCCCACCAGGTCCCACAGGGTCCCACCAGGTCCCACAGGTCCCAGCAGGTCCCACCAGGTCCCACTAGGTCCCACTAGGTCCCACCAGGTCCCACCAGGTCCCACAGGTCCCAGCAGGTCCCACTAGGTCCACTAGGTCCCACCAGGTCCCACTAGGTCCCACCAGGTCCCAGCAGGTCCCACTAGGTCCCACCAGGTCCACTAGGCCCCACCAGGTCCCACCATGACCCACCATGACACACCAGGTCCCACCAGGTCCCACTAGGTCCCACCAGGTCCACTAGACCCCACCAGGTCCCACCATGACCCACCATGACCCACCAGGTCCCACCATGACCCACCATGAAACACCAGGTCCCACTAGGTCCCACTAGGTCCCACTAGGTCCCACTAGGTCCCACCAGGTCCCAGCAGGTCCCACTAGGTCCCACTAGGTCCCACTAGGTCCCACCAGGTCCACTAGGCCCCACCAGGTCCCACCATGACCCACCATGACACACCAGGTCCCACCAGGTCCCACTAGGTCCCACCAGGTACACTAGGCCCCACCAGGTCCCACCATGACCCACCATGACACACCAGGTCCCACCAGGTCCCACTAGGTCCCACCAGGTCCACTAGGCCCCACCAGGTCCCACCATGACCCACCATGACACACCAGGTCCCACCAGGTCCCACTAGGTCCCACCAGGTCCCACTAGGTCCCACCAGGTCCACTAGGCCCCACCAGGTCCCACCATGACCCACCAGGTCCCACCAGGTCCCACCAGGTCCCACTAGGTCCCACCAGGTCCCACAGGTCCCAGCAGGTCCCACTAGGTCCTACAAGATCCCACCAGCTCCACCAGACCGGAAGAAAACAAAGATCAAACGCCAACCCGCCATGACCCATGAACCCTAACCCCATTGAACTCCCCACCTAGTGCACTCACGGTGCTATTAAAAAACCCATCAATAACCACGTACTCACCCCAAGTTTCCTCCCCTGGCCAAGAAAACGAAACAAAGCTGAAAAAAGTCCCGGTGTTGTGTGGTAAACTCCAGCAGTTTAAAACCCACTTAGTTCCCGCTGGAGCTGCGATAGACGCACATTTCACCACCAATCGATCCACCTACGTCATTCACTCGCGAGGACAGACAACTCCTTGAGACTGGCTAATTATTGATTGAAAAAAATATCGATCTTGTCGATATATAAACTTCACCATTGTCGCAGGGGAAAAAATGTTTTCTTTTCTCAAATTATCTCAATCAAATACTAATTAACTTCCGACCAAAGCGTTCGTCTAATTATAAATAATCTTACCCCCCCCCCCCCCCCCCGGTATTAATTAACTTTTGTGTTGCGATCATCCAGCACTAATTAACTCTTGAATATCGACCCCCCCCCCCCCTATCATTAACTTCAAGGTAATTGTGATAAACATATAAGAATACAACTATCGCTTCGTCCCTGACATAAATAAATCGTGTCCTTACTCGATTACCCCTTACATACTTTCAAGAGAGAAAGAAACCTAATAACTTTACCCTAATCCGACACCCACAAGCAAGCCTTGTTTTGACTTGTGTGTAGGTCATGTTTCTGATGACGTCACTCATTCCAACGAGTTTTTTTGGCATTTTTGTGTATCTCGTCAGATATCATTTCATGTTGACGTCATACATAGGGCTTAAGGCGATGTGGCGTACCGTAAGACCTCTTCAGAAATGCTAGTATCTGGTACCGTAATACCACCTTTACACTTGCGTGATGTAAACTATACATTTCTAGAAGAAAAAAAACTTGCTACTAGTCAATTTTATCAGAAAGCATTTTCACACGGGACATGTCTACTTACTTGATATGAGTTCTCTAGACATGTATAGCATACAAGTCACAAGTGTAAACGCTGTATAGACCTCTACATAACTTATAGACCTGCGTACCAATAAGTCCCTACATACATTCGCTAGTGCTTCTGTCTCATCATGTGTGAGTACCGTAAAACATCTTAAAGTCTGGGTACATCCAACCTAATTGATCTTAAAGCTTAATTATCATTACATTACGCTATTGAACATGTATGAGGTATGAAATGCCCCCTTCCCAAATAGAATATAGCAGCATGTTTTAGCAATCGTTGTATTATGTGCTATGATGAGTGGAAAGTTTTAGCGAATTGAACGTTCCCCTCCGCCCTGTTGCCACCCCCCCCCCCCCCCCCATACACACACAAACACCATTGTCCCGTCCTTCTAGGACAATTTACACCTGACACCACAAAAGGTGTTTTCTCACCATGATATCCGGCTCTTACGTCACAACCGGAAGTGCGTACACAGCTGGTACTATTCACACGAGATTTAACACAACAGTTCTTTTTATAAGGCTAGTTGGGAAGTTAAACTTAGCAATTATTAATCTCAGCGAACTAATTGGGTTAATCATCAATTTCAGTCATAATATTGTCGTCACTTTGTCAAATGTCGTGTGGACAAAGTTCTAATTAAGTATTTAATTCGGTGGATTATATAGAAATATCCATTCAGTGGATTGTATATAGATATCCATTCGGTGGATTGTATAGAAATACCCATTCGGTGGATTGTACAGAGATCTATTTTCGTGGATTGTATAGCCAACCTACCACCCAAAAGACCAACTTCGAACCGTATCTGTCAGTTTGAAGTGTCCGTAATTTCGTTCGGGCGTTTCGATCTAGACAGAGACAGTGACTTGGAATAAACGCTTGTAAAAATTGTGAACTACGTCATTACGTAAATTTGGAATTGTGTGGGTCTGTGTGGGTCTGTGTGAGTTATGTTAAGTCAGTCAGCGTTTGTCTTGCACACTTGTATGGGGGCTTCACATAAAGCCCATACATAGTCCAGCTAAAGCCCACCTAAAACCCACACAAAGCCCACAACTCAAACTTTCAAACATAGCTCTCGTACAAACAAAAGGTTACTGAACTTTGCCAACATAGCGCCCATAGACTTGACATAGACCAAGATAGCGCCCATAGACTTGACATAGACCAAGATAGCGCCCATAGACTTGACCCTGTATTTTACAGATATAACGAGTGACGTTGAATATCCCAGAGACACAAGAAATCATTCACTAGATGTTGTTGGATCAGACCTGACGGAAGGACGATGGGGTGGGCAGTGTTTCTTCCAGACTTTTTTCTCCGGGGGGGCACTTGAAATTTTCGGGGGGGGGGGGGGCGGTAAACTTTCTTCGGGGGGGCGGACACTGTTAAAAGTATATATTTTCTATATAAATTATATAAATTTCATTTCGTCCGGGGGGGCGGTAAAAATTTTTCGGGGGTCTTCGCCCCCCCGAAGAGATGCCTGGAAGAAACTCTGGGGGTGGGGTGGGGGGGGGCAGGTTTAGACATTAACCAAATGAGAAGTTTAAAAATCGATCCATTGAGCGGACGGCTACTAGGGTTTTAAAAAAAACGATTTTCTTCCTGGAATTTTTATGACAAAATGGGAAATTCCTGGTCAAAAAATGTGACTTCAACATTCCAATAACAGTTAAAAACGTGTCGTTTTAGAGGTATCGTCACGTTATGTGTTAGAGGTATCGATATGTGCTGTGGTAGAGGTAACGTTACGTGGTGTTGTTGAGGTATCGTTACGTGATGTTGTTGGGGTATCGTTACGTGATAGTATCGCTACGTGATGTTTTAGAGGTATCGTTACGTGCTGTTGTAGAGGTATCGTTACGTGCTGTTGTAGAGGTATCGTTACGTGATGTTGTTGGGGTATCGTTACGTGATAGTATCGCTACGTGATGTTTTAGAGGTATCGTTACGTGCTGTTGTAGAGGTATCGTTACGTGCTGTTGTAGAGGTATCGTTACGTGGTGTTGTTGAGGTATCGTTACGTGATGTTGTTGGGGTATCGTTACGTGATAGTATCGCTACGTGATGTTTTAGAGGTATCGTTACGTGCTGTTGTAGAGGTATCGCTACGTGATGTTTTAGAGGTATCGTTACGTGCTGTTGTAGAGGTATCGTTACGTGATGTTGTAGTGGTATCGTTACTACCACTAGACAAACGCCTGCAACACACAACTGCCATCCGCTTAACCGCACACACACACACACCAACACACACACACACCAACACACACACACACCAACACACACCAAACACGCTCTCTCTCTCTCTCTCTCTCTCTCTCACACACACACGCACACGTCCAAATTTACGTAATGTCGAAGTCCACATTTTTTACAAGCTTTTATTTAAGTCACTGTCTCAATGCAACATGACATTAAATTTTACTTAATTGGTTAATTTTTTATGAATTAATTAAAATAACTATAAAGAAAAGCGTGGGTCTCTTCCTAAACATTAGTAAAGGTATCCAATAGATAATAAAGTGACCCATACTTTTCTTTATACTTATTTAAATCTTAGTGTATAGTTTATTTTCGTTTGCCTTATGTTTGTGTTTCTAGATTTTTAAAATACTTTTTTTCAATAAAAAAAACGAGATATTGTTTTATTTATGTGTGATATTAAATTAAATTACTGTATACAACCAAAAGATAGCTTTAACAGCACCAATAAAACTTCGATCTTGTGTTGATGAATAACTGCCCTTTATTTAAGCTGCTTATTTCAGCCTGGTTTTCCCGCTCTGTATGCTGTAGGGCTCATGCTGCTGACGTCATACGATGACGATGTTTTTGCTATATTTAGATCGGTATTTGTAGTCACGTGATTCGAGTGACGACACGATTTGCGTGTAACACGTAAGCAAGACAAAAAAAAACAATGCGTTTAATGCTTGGTGAAATCTATATTGACTGTTCCTAGTACATAGACTGTGTGGCCAGTGGCTAGTACATAGACAGTGTGGCCAGTGGCTAGTACATAGACAGTGTGACCAGTGGCTAGTACATAGACAGTATGGCCAGTGGCTAGTACATAGACTGTGTGGCCAGTGGCTAGTACATAGACAGTGTGACCAGTGGCTAGTACATAGACAGTGTGACCAGTGGCTAGTACATAGACAGTATGGCCAGTGGCTAGTACATAGACTGTGTGGCCAGTGGCTAGTACATAGACAGTGTGACCAGTGGCTAGTACATAGACAGTGTGACCAGTGGCTAGTACATAGACAGTGTGGCCAGTGGCTAGTACATAGACAGTGTGACCAGTGGCTAGTACATAGACAGTATGGCCAGTGGCTAGTACATAGACAGTGTGGCCAGTGGCTAGTACATAGACAGTGTGGCCAGTGGCTAGTACATAGACAGTGTGACCAGTGGCTAGTACATAGATAGTGTGACCAGTGGCTAGTACCTAGACAGTGTGACCAGTGGCTAGTACATAGACGGTCCACTAATACCTAGACACGAACAAATAATTACCTAGTCTACTCTCCTCAATTCTTTATGATAGACTGTAAAAACTGACCAGTAAGGGTTCCTGTGGCCCACAAAAGAGAAATAAAACTTTTTCTCTGGAGATGATTAGTGCAGGGGAGATTACTCGCGTCACCCGTGACGTCATGGGGAGCTCTGGTATAAAAAGGATTGGAAATTAAAACCAGCTTTTTTTTGTTCAGCCTTTTTATTTCGCCATCAATATTTATTGATATTGATATTCAGTTTAAGAAAAATTGTATTAAAATATGAATTACTTTTTTGTAGCGGTTTTTTTTTAATGCAGAGGAGGTAGGGGGAGGAGAGAGAGTTACGAAATGAAGACAAATACCCAACAGGGTATGAAGAGCGAAAAATATTGCATCGTGGTTCATTGATTGTACATATTTCTCAGACTAGCTTGTTGAGTGCTAAATTTTGCACACGTTACCAAATGTTTAAAAAAAATTTAGGTTTATAATTTTCTTTTTTGTGTTTCATTTTAACCAGCCGATGTGGCAATGTGTGTGGTTAGAGATGGGGGAAGGGGGGTGTGGGGGTGTGAGAAAGGTTGTATAGGTGTAGAGGTAAGAGCTGTGTCTCTTGTTAGCTCGTCTATACCACGTGATGACCGTCATGGCGTTTGGTGCTGACGGGAGTAGGAAGCAGGGGCTTACACCAGCGGGTGGGGGTGGAATGAGGAGGTGGTCTGGGAAATGTGGAATAAAGGAGGTAGGTATCTTGGGAGGTAGGTATAGGGGAGGTGTGAAAAGGGAGGTACGGTATAAGGGAGGTATATAAAAAGTTAAAAACATTAGTTGCGACAAAACAGAAATACGTTCATTAAATTGTTCAGGAATCTAAACCAGTTTTTGCTGCATCTTACTGCCTAGGCAAATACGTTTACATAAATTTATTTTTTCGACAAAAATGTTTTTCCTCGATGTTAGGATATGTGGATCAAGTGGACATTGACCCCGGAATTGATGGAGCGGACATTGACACCAGCAATGATGGAAAGGTCATTGACCCCAGCAATGATGGAGCGGACATTGACCCCAGCAATGATGGAGCGGACATTGACCCCAGCAATGATGGAGCGGTCATTGACCCCAATGATGGAACGGGCATTGACCCCAGCAATGATGGAGCGGACATTGACCCCAGCAATGATGGAGCGGACATTGACCCCAGCAATGATGGAGCGGACATTGACCCCAGCAATGATGGAGCGGTCATTGACCCCAATGATGGAACGGGCATTGACCCCAGCAATGATGGAGCGGACATTGACCCCAGCAATGATGGAGCGGACATTGACCCCAGCAATGATGGAGCGGACATTGACCCCAGCAATGATGGAGCGGACATTGACCCCAGCAATGATGGAGCGGACATTGACCCCAGCAATGATGGAGCGGACATTGACCCCAGCAATGATGGAGCGGACATTGACCCCAGCAATGATGGAGCGGTCATTGACCCCAATGATGGAACGGGCATTGACCCCAGCAATGATGGAGCGGACATTGACCCCAGCAATGATGGAGCGGACATTGACCCCAGCAATGATGGAGCGGTCATTGACCCCAGCAATGATGGAGCAGACATTGACCCCAGCAATGATGGAGCGGTCATTGACCCCAGCAATGATGGAGCGTAATTTGTGATCTATTGACAAGCAGACGAGAGTCTCGTGTTTTATGTCCTGACTCTCGGCATCTATGACGTCAGCGGTCACATGACGGGAGATTGATGTCCCGACAGTAGCAGACGATAGCTCCAGGTCAGTAGCAGACGATAGCTCCAGGTCAGTAGCAGACGATAGCTCCAGGTCAGTAGCAGACGATAGCTCCAGGTCAGTAGCAGACGATAGCTCCAGGTCAGTAGCAGACGATAGCTCCAGGTCAGTAGCAGACGATAGCTCCAGGTCAGTAGCAGACGATAGCTCCAGGTCAGTAGCAGACGATAGCTCCAGGTCAGTAGCAGACGATAGCTCCAGGTCAGTAGCAGACGATAGCTCCAGGTCAGTAGCAGACGATAGCTCCAGGTCAGTAGCAGACGATAGCTCCAGGTCAGTAGCAGACGATAGCTCCAGGTCAGTAGCAGACGATAGCTCCAGGTCAGTAGCAGACGATAGCTCCAGGTCAGTAGCAGACGATAGCTCCAGGTCAGTAGCAGACGATAGCTCCAGGTCAGTAGCAGACGATAGCTCCAGGTCAGTAGCAGACGATAGCTCCAGGTCAGTAGCAGACGATAGCTCCAGGTCAGTAGCAGACGATAGCTCCAGGTCAGTAGCAGACGATAGCTCCAGGTCAGTAGCAGACGATAGCTCCAGGTCAGTAGCAGACGATAGCTCCAGGTCAGTAGCAGACGATAGCTCCAGGTCAGTAGCAGACGATAGCTCCAGGTCAGTAGCAGACGATAGCTCCAGGTCAGTAGCAGACGATAGCTCCAGGTCAGTAGCAGACGATAGCTCCAGGTCAGTAGCAGACGATAGCTCCAGGTCAGTAGCAGACGATAGCTCCAGGTCAGTAGCAGACGATAGCTCCAGGTCAGTAGCAGACGATAGCTCCAGGTCAGTAGCAGACGATAGCTCCAGGTCAGTAGCAGACGATAGCTCCAGGTCAGTAGCAGACGATAGCTCCAGGTCAGTAGCAGACGATAGCTCCAGGTCAGTAGCAGACGATAGCTCCAGGTCAGTAGCAGACGATAGCTCCAGGTCAGTAGCAGACGATAGCTCCAGGTCAGTAGCAGACGATAGCTCCAGGTCAGTAGCAGACGATAGCTCCAGGTCAGTAGCAGACGATAGCTCCAGGTCAGTAGCAGACGATAGCTCCAGGTCAGTAGCAGACGATAGCTCCAGGTCAGTAGCAGACGATAGCTCCAGGTCAGTAGCAGACGATAGCTCCAGGTCAGTAGCAGACGATAGCTCCAGGTCAGTAGCAGACGATAGCTCCAGGTCAGTAGCAGACGATAGCTCCAGGTCAGTAGCAGACGATAGCTCCAGGTCAGTAGCAGACGATAGCTCCAGGTCAGTAGCAGACGATAGCTCCAGGTCAGTAGCAGACGATAGCTCCAGGTCAGTAGCAGACGATAGCTCCAGGTCTTACATGCTCGACATGGCCTAGTTCCTCTCAACGTTTTTTTTTTGTGGCAACAAAAATTTACCAGCGAGAATGCGAACATGTTTCAGCCTTCAGCAAAGCTCAAGGTCACATCCAATTGCAAGGTTCAAGGTCACATCCAAGTGCAAGGTTCAAGGTCACATCCGATGGCAAGGTTCAATAGACTTTCTAGGCAGTGAATGTTGGTTGTTTGCGAACTTTGAGTTTCGATATTCACGTTGTTCAGATTCGCGTAAAGTTTACGGAGTTTAATTATTAACGAGCTTTATTCCATATCTCAAATTATTATTAACCAGGTTTACGATTATTTTTTACGATCTAATTTTCGTTTCTATCTTGGCAGAACAAGGATCTTTCTGTGTACACACCTCCAACTGGGGTTGGGATTAATAGACTTTAAAGGGTTAATTTTGTGTTTGGTGTTGACGATTAGGATTAGGACTATCCCGTCGTGAGGGTGTTTGTGGTCGAACGTGACGCGATACTGCCGTGGTATTGTTTAGGAAACACGTTTATTTTTAGTCCCGTATCATTTCAGCTTGAACCTTGACAAGACGAGGTCGTGGGTTCCACACCAACCTGGACCTTGTTTTTCATTACGTAAGTTCTGACAGGATTTGAGACACCGTTTCAAGTAAATAAATTGCTTTCCTTTATATTGAGGCTCATTTACTCGATGCAAGACGTATCTCTAATTAACTCAAAGCTGCATGTACGGACCACATGCCACTGACCACATGCCACTGACCACATGCCACTGACCACATGTACTGACCACATGCCACTGACCACATGCCACTGACCACATGCCACTGACCACATGCCACTAACCACATGCCACTGACCACATGCCACTGACCACATGCCACTGACCACATGCCACTCACCACATGCCACTGACCACATGCCACTCACCACATGCCACTGACCACATGCCACTGACCACATGCCACTGACCTCTGCCCCAGTAAATATTTGTTTACCCTCGTTATTTGAACCCCTGGTCAAGCCGTCACGTCACAAAAATATGTAACGGATAGCCTGGCTCTTGTCAAATAATGTTGTCTGATCTCATAGCAGACGGCTTGTAAAGTTTCCCGCCCAAACTAGGGTTTCTTTCAAACGTGAAATTAGGCAGGCGGTAAATATTTTCTCCAATTCTCTAACTGGTAAATACAAGCTTATAAAAGTGCGCAATGGTGATTTGTTTGACAAGATTTTTATCTTGCTTGTTTTTGTTTTGTTTTTTGTTTTTGTTTTTTGAGAGATCAGAACCAAATATTTTTTTCAAATGTATACATTGTTTGTTTACTTTTTAAGATTTTACAACATGCACCCCTCCACACCACACACACACACACACATACACACAAACACACACATGCTCTGACAAAATCTTGTGGAATATATGTTTCCTGACGTCGGCTGTGAGATTTAGACCCTCCAAGGAAATTATAAAAACCGGAAATGCGCAGCGCCATAAATCACGCAGGGAAACGCGAGTAGCATAAAATGGGAAAGGTCAAGGTCGTGTTGCATAAACAGATCCGTTGGGCAGCACGTGCGTGACCCAAGGGCAGTAACTCCCATAGACGAGCAGCGTAACTCTGTCAATCTTGTACGGAAGGGAAACATGACGTGTGGGATCATTATCCACTTAGCAAGCACGGGCATCACGTGACCAGTGCAATGTCCGGCTGCATGGGCTCTACACAAACTAGAGATGGGTACTACATAGGGCTGGGTTAGCTCTGGGATGCTGTAAACATTTTTTTCTGGCCATATTTTGAACGTACACCTTCCTGGTAATTGTTTGGTGGTCACCAGTCTAGTTAAAGCGTCCTACCGGTGATCATAAACACTAGCCTATAGAGCCAGCATCACAAAGGCCACAGACTAAAGGCCCCCACACTTAGCACGGATCTTGCATAAATCATGTGACGTCATCACATTACTCGCTGAAAAAAAGTTATTTGGACCTTTAATTAACTTAGCTATGTGGGCCAAGGCCAATGTCTGCTACTGAATACAACTGTCTGTCTGTTTGTCTGTCGTTCTTGTTTGACCACATGTGGTAATTTGGAGGTAACTGGGAGGTAACTGGGGGGTAACTGGGAGGTAACTGGGGGGTAACTGGGGGGTAACTGGGAGGTAACTGGGAGGTAACTGGGGGGTAACTGGGAGGTAACTGGGAGGTAACTGGGAGGTAGCTGGGGGGTAACTGGGGGGTAACTGGGAGGTAACTGGGAGGTAACTGGGAGGTAACTGGGAGGTAACTGGGGGGTAACTGGGAGGTAACTGGGAGGTAACTGGGAGGTAGCTGGGAGGTAACTGGGGGGTAACTGGGAGGTAACTGGGAGGTAGCTGGGAGGTAACTGGGGGGTAACTGGGAGGTAACTGGGAGGTAACTGGGAGGTAACTGGGGGGTAACTGGGAGGTAACTGGGAGGTAACTGGGGGGTAACTGGGAGGTAACTGGGTGGTAACTGGGAGGTAACTGGGAGGTAACTGGGAGGTAACTCGGGGGTAACTGGGAGGTAACTGGAGGTTAACTGGGAGGTAACTGGGGGTAACTGGGAGGTAACTGGGAGGTAACTGAAGGGTAACTGGGAGGTAACTGGGAGGTAACTGAAGGGTAACTGTGAGGTAGCTGGGGGGGGTAACTGGGGGGTAACTGGGGGGTAACTGGGGGGTAACTGGGAGGTAACTGGGAGGTAACTGGGAGGTAATTGGGGGTAACTGGGAGGTAACAGTGTGAGTGGTGTCTACTGATGGTCGTCTGCTTGCATTACATCCGGTTCGCGAGTACGCAAACTATTAGGAAACTTGAAAATTCCTGATTGGTGTCATTAAAAATAAATTACCGAAATGCATTATAAAAACACAGCTAATTAGTGAACGAGCACAGCACTTCGATGGGAAATCGATTTTTAGAAATTTTAAACTTTTTTTTAAAAACTTTTTTGTAATGTATTTTTAAAAATTACTTTTATATGCAAAAAAATATGCCAAAATATACATCCTACATAATTATCTAGATTAGATATATGTGTAGCACCTATGTTTAAAAGAGTAGATTTCAAAAGTACATTACAAGCGCATCACTTCCGCGTAAGTACTTCGTATATATAATATTGAGGTCAAGGTTACTTGATAGAAAACTTGAACTGGACCACTTCTTAGTGCGGAGAGGCAGACATATAGAGCAAGGTCGGTTGCTTTAGATGAAATCAAACGAATGATATCGACCACAAGCTTATTTCATCTAATCTTTTCCGTCTTTACTCGAGACAATGAAGGGAAGTTACTCCCGATAAAGGGAGGTCAGTACCACTCAACTAAAAGCTTGCGGGTCACTGCCATTGTGTGACGTCAGACGGTGAAAGACAAGTTTCCGCATTAACCCTTGTATGGCCGGTCACGTGACGACGCCGCCATTGTGTGACGTAGAAGCGCCGAGTTATGAAAGACAAGTTTCCGCATTAACCCTTGGAGTGCTGGAGGAGAATGGTGGACTAGGGCGAGTGGGTGCGGCTTGGAGGCAAGATCTCCCTGAGATTACGTGGGGGGGGGGGGTGGCATAGAGGTAGGGCTTTTAGGGTAATTGATTGAAGTTTGTGGTTTAGATCCAGGTCAAAGAGGACAGGTAGAAATCTAGAGAAGACAACGGCAAAACGTGGAAGCTGTAAAGGACAGTACAACAGGTACAGCAGGTACTAGTGAAGGCTTAGAGTTAGCTAGTGCTATATCCAGTTGGTAGGTGCACTACCGCGGGTGCACTATCCATAGGTGCACTATCCAGTTGTCAGGTGCACTATCCACAGGTGCACTATACAGTTGTCAGGTGCACTATCCATTTGGCTAGTCCGATCATTTGATCTAGTTTCTGATAATTTAACACATTATTATTGCCTATGTACGAACATTGGTCGTGTTTTTAAAAAACATGCACTATTTACTTTAAAAATATTTTTCTCGAATCGAAAAATATTTTTTTTTAAAAATAGTTTAAACATTTGAACAAGAACTTTAAACACATTGTTTTTAAAATCAATCATACATTTTAGTTATATCTAATTATAATGCAAAATAAAGTTTAAAAATAAAATTTTCATTTTAAAAATGTCAAACTGTTGTACTTTTGAAGTAACTAATCAATCAAACCTAAAAGATTTCTGAGCTTTTGTTATTTTACCAAAGACGGAAACGATGGTAATTTTCTAAATTATTTTTTTTTTAAGTTTCAGTGCAAACCAGGTTCAGATTGACCTCCGACTGTTCCTGATGGTGTTGGCCGTCAGTCACAGCTGCTGCCGGCAGACCGACTGAAATAAATCACGGGCGGCGATTGAATTATGTGCGCCAGACGGCTGACTGTAGACCACTAAAAAACTAAACTTAGCGCAGGTCATATTTCACGGGAGGTGAACCGGAAGTGACGAAGGACTGTCATAATCTCGTCGACATGACGTCACGAAGCGTACCGAGGTGCTCCGCGTCAGGGGAGAAGACTGGAGAAATAAAGGAAGATAAGTAGGTGAAGGTTTTAAGTCGAGGGTGTGACTGGAGTTCTGTGACCATTTGAGTGATTTGTTGTGTATGACGGGGGGGGGGGGGGGGGTGTAGAAATAAATCAAACCTAATCTCGTCCGTAAACATTGGTCTAGCGGCGCTGGTGCTCGTCAAATACAAGCACCGGTTTTACTTATTCAGGCAGCCCACGTTAAACCTCATCACGTGATCCGCTTATTTATACCACCAAGAAGTTCCGTGTATCTGATCTAGTGTATAATTGTCCCTCCCTTTCTTTTTACTTTTTTAAAATATACATTCAAGTTGACGGAAAACTAGGTAACTCGAACATTTTTTTTAAATTACCATAAAACTCTGCATACTTGTGCATACGATCTTTTGATCCTTGCAGAGAGGACACACCCACATCTGCTGATGTCTGTCACGTTGATGGCGTGTCGTCGTGTTAGGCCCTGACGCGTAAAGATTTTTGCTTTTATGCCGGAAAGTTTCCGGTTTCATTAATTGTTTGGTCCGACCTCATCTAATTACCCAAAAAATTAAAGACTCCCAGACGTCTGTCAAACTTCCTCCAGCGTTAAATGAGTGCAGCAAAACTGCTGACAGTGTCAGACGTCGCAGTGTCACGTGACACTAACTAGCTCACGTTTAATTAACACTATTCCCCAGTCACTTGCATTGAAGTCTACAAGATGTCCTGATCAAGATTCGAACACATGCCAGCGGGTTATGAGGTTTGCGCTATCCAACCCAACCAGTTCTGCTCAAGATTTGAACACACGCCAGCGAGTTATGAAGTTAGCGCTATCCAACCCAACCAGTTCTGCTCAAGATTTGAACACACGCCAGCGAGTTATGAAGTTAGCGCTATCCAACCCAACCAGTTCTGCTCAAGATTTGAACACACGCCAGCGAGTTATGAAGTTAGCGCTATCCAACCCAACCAGTTCTGCTCAAGATTTGAACACACGCCAGCGAGTTATGAAGTTAGCGCTATCCAACCCAACCAGTTCTGCTCAAGATTTGAACACACGCCAGCGAGTTATGAAGTTAGCGCTATCCAACCCAACCAGTTCTGCTCAAGATTTGAACACACGCCAGCGAGTTATGAAGTTAGCGCTATCCAACCCAACCAGTTCTGCTCAAGATTTGAACACACGCCAGCGAGTTATGAAGTTAGCGTTATCCAACCCAACCAGTTCTGCTCAAGATTTGAACACACGCCAGCGAGTTATGAAGTTAGCGCTATCCAACCCAACCAGTTCTGCTCAAGATTTGAACACACGCCAGCGAGTTATGAAGTTAGCGCTATCCAACCCAACCAGTTCTGCTCAAGATTTGAACACACGCCAGCGAGTTATGAAGTTAGCGCTATCCAACCCAACCAGTTCTGCTCAAGATTTGAACACACGCCAGCGGGTTATGAAGTTAGCGCTATCCAACCCAACCAGTTCTGCTCAAGATTTGAACACACGCCAGCGAGTTATGAAGTTAGCGCTATCCAACCCAACCAGTTCTGCTCAAGATTTGAACACACGCCAGCGGGTTATGAAGTTAGCGCTATCCAACCCAACCATTAACCTGACCAGTTCTATGAGAGCTGGTCACGTCAGGCCAGATGATTAAGTCCATGTTTGCTAATCGGGTTAGGGTTAGCTCGCTACAAAACACATTGGATAAGCTCTGACAGACGGCTAAAAGGAATCACCCACATAAGGTCCCTGGTTTTCCCAAATGACTGCTTGACTAAAGTCTTAAGGCAGTAATTTGTTAACTCATAAAGCACATTGGTCTCAAGCACGACACAACATCAAACACTTTTCATCAACCATCACAGCGTCAACCACTTTTCATCAACCATCACAGCGTCAACCACTTTTGATCAACCATCACAGCGTCAACCTCTTTTCATAGCTCCAATGAGATTGTGAAGTTGGATTATGGCTGCCGTACTACAGCTCTGATACTATCGCAGTAAAGGCTTTATGTTGTAGTCTGTGCGCATGCCGTGATTGTATCTACAACTCCACGTGGCTCACACTCGACTCGACTGGATTAGATCTGACTCACACTAGACAGGATTCGATCCCGCTCACATCAGGAACTTGACGACTTAGTCCGTGGATTGACCGGCAGGTATTTGATGCTGCTGATATAGTTTATGCTATTTGGTGGAGAGCATTATAAATTAATTTTCCAGCAGTTTTTTTTTTGTTTAAACGCTTGGTGTTTTTATTTTTAAAATTTCTTAAAACAATTTGAGACCCACTGGTCTAGAGCTGAGACACAATTTGAGACCCACTGGTCTAGAGCTGAGACACAATTTGAGACCCACTGGTCTAGAGCCAGTAACCAACAGGTAGCGCTGAATTGATCGAATGTTTTCCCGCCGTCTGGACGGAGATGTCGTTTGCTAGCGGGAACGTTCACGTGACTCAGTCTTACAAAAACTGGCAGTAAAAAACTTGACGTCTGCTGGTAGACACACGCCAGACTGGCAAGTCAGCTGGGCTGGTTGTTGGATGGCCAGAACATTTGGTTGACGACACTTCCTCTCTTACAACTCACTCTCTCACACACACACATACATACACACATACACACACATACACACACACTATAGCTTTTCGACTATTCCTCTCTTACAACTCTCTCACATGTATACACACACACACACACACAAACACACACACACTCACGCACACTATAGCTTTACTACAATTCCTCCCTTACAATCCACACAAATACCCACATACAAATATACGCACATACACACATTCGCAATAGCTTAACGGCAATTCCTTCCTTACTGTACACAAAACTCGCGAAAAATTCGTCAGATCATACCGTCTCTATTTATGGCTGATCTGGCGAATTCCTTCCAATCGTAAATAACATTTTTCTTTCAAATAATCTTCGTGTTAAATCTTCTTAAACAGGTTTACAAACACAATCTAAAAGTAAAATTGTTTACAAGAGTTAGCAGTTTTTGGAAACACATTTTTAGCCGGGGGGGGGGGGTGTCTGATCACTAGAATAGATGCAGTTGTAGAACTTGAAGACGCACACGGTGGGCTGAGAACGTCGGGAGTTTTAGGTGGGTGAAATTTAGTTTTTAAATCTTAAGTTTTGTGTAAGAATTTTTTTTAAATGTAATGTTTTTCTGAATCAAGATGCTAAAAATACCCTCCGCGACTCCGCAAAACAGTCACGCACCAATGACAATATGTCCGACATTTTACATCTCACTGATTTTTTTTTTCAATCACTAGACACGGCTGATTAGCTTACAAGATAACTCCCACTCAATGAGATCATTTTTTGTCTCTCAAAGTTTTTTAACACTTTCCCATCAGTTTTATTGCACTGTAATAATTTGTTTTTCAAAAAGGCCGAACGGTTTTTTTTTATGTATTAGGTGGAGCAGAGGTTTTTTTTTTCTTTCTCGTGTGGCGTGGGTAACAGCAACTAATAACCTGCAAGACAAGAACGACAACCCACACTGTTTGTATAAAGACAAGAACGACAACCCACATTGATCCTATAATGACAAGAACGACAACCCACACTGTTTGTATAAAGACAAGAATGACAACCCACATTGATCCTATAATGGCAAGAACGACAACCCACACTGTTTGTATAAAGACAAGAACGACAACCCACACTGTTTGTATAAAGACAAGAACGACAACCCACATTGATCCTATAATGGCAAGAACGACAACCCACACTGTTTGTATAAAGACAAGAACGACAACCCACATTGATCCTATAATGGCAAGAACGACAACCCACACTGTTTGCATAAAGACAAGAATGACAACCCACTCTGATTGTATAAAGATAAGAAAGACAGCACGCTTTGGTCGTATAAAGCAAGAACGACAACCTACTTTGACCGTATACAGACAAAAGGATAACACACACTAGTCGTATAATGATTAGAACGACAACTCACATTGATCGTATAAAAACAAGAACGACAGCCCACACTAATCGTATATTCGAAAGGATTCGAACCCTGGAACGCTGAGTGTTGTAGCCCTGATACACTGAACTAAAAACATTTCTTGCCAGCGTTAGATTGTATTCCTGCCTGTCATGTTGTTTTCCTCTCATCGTGAGGTCTTAAAGCATGACGTCATGACATTATGACTATAATCTTGACGTCATACTCGAATTAATCGATCGATCGATCAAAATCGATCGTGTTTCCAATCAGATTCAGTTTTTTTACAAGACAGATCACGTCTTGATTGCCGACAATAAATATCTGATCTGCTTCGATCTCTTCGATCTATGAGAGAGGAATCGATCAGTTTGCATTATCGATCACGATACAGGTCGATTATAATTATAGTTAAAACATTTCAAACTTTGGACTTGGTTTTTATATGGGTGTATTTTACTTAACTCTACTTGATTCTACTGGTTGGTGAGGCATAGTTGTTATTTATTTATTAAAAATGTAGAAGACATATTTTAAATTTTACAACCACAGCAAATTATGATCTTATAAATAAATAAAAAGTTTAAACCTTTGCGAATCTTAAAAAAATTGTTTGCAAAGATCGAACTAAACAAAACCTTAACTCTTTGACTACAGCCGTTTACTGGATGACACTAGGCTAAGCTTGAAGCTGATCCTGTAAGCTGCTAGTACGCAACTGGACGACACTAGGCTAAGCTTGAAGCTGATCCTGTAAGCTGCTAGTACGCAACTGGGTGACACTAGGCTAAGCTTGAAGCTGATCCTGTAAGCTGCTAGTACGCAACTGGATGACACTAGGCTAAGCTTGAAGCTGATCCTGTAAGCTGCTAGTACGCTTGCCCCAAGAACCGGAAGTAGTCAGCAATAAAGCAACCCTAAGCCCAGAGTTAGGTCCCTTTGTTGAGACGGTGGGCGTCAACTGGAAAATGATACCTGTATTCTAAAGCGCTGACACACGGAAATCCTGTACTGTAATCTTACAATAAAACAGGTATAAAAACCTTGATAGTGTAATCTTACAATATAACAGGTATAAAAACCTTGATAGTGTAATCTTACAATATAACAGGTATAAAAACCTTGATAGTGTAATCTTACAATAAAACAGGTATAAAAACCTTGAGAGTAACAAGCGGTTGGATGCACTACAGGTAAGATTAGATGCCAACACAAAAAGTTGTTATCTATCCAGAAATCTTTAAATACATTTTGTGATCAACGTTTTTAAGAATTGTAGTATTATTTTAACTGAAGATTAAAATTTCATTTTTAACTTTACTGTAGTTAAAAGCCTATAATTAATCTACTTAACAGATGTAGCTACTTTAGTAGACAGGGCTAACTAGACAGTCGTGTTGGGTGGAAAACGTCACGTTCTATCAACAAAGTCACCTTAGTACAAATATCTCACCATCAACTCAGTACAAATATCTCACCATCAACTCAGTACAAATATCTCACCATCAACTCAGTACAAATATCTCACCACCACCTCAGTACAAATATCTCACCGCCTCAGTACACATATCTCACCATCACTTCAGTACAAATATCTCATCATCTCAGTACAAATATCTCACCACCACCTCAGTACAAATATCTCACCACCTGGGTACAAATATCTCACCACCTCGGTACAGATATCTCACCATCACTTCAGTACAAATATCTCACCACCACCTCAGTACAAATATCTCACCACCTGGGTACAAATATCTCACCACCTCGGTACAAATATTTCACCACATCAGTACAAATATCTCACCATCTTAAAACATTCATTTATTTCGCCACGACCCAGAAAAACGTATAATTTCCCTAGAGGCACGTGTCTAGGGAATCATACGTATAATTTCCTATCATACTGTGAGTAGTGTGAGGGCTTTTACCAAGCCTGTGTGAGGAATTTATTTAAAAAATTATCTCACAAACGAGTGACGTCAACATGACGTCTGGGTATGAAGACGTTCATCAAAACTTGACCAATTAAATTATACCAAGCACGTGGTTTCGTTTCTTATGTTTTCTGTTGGTAACACCAGTCGTCTTTAAACTTCTTGATTGAATATAATCTGTACACCATTTTGCCATATTTTTTGCTAATTTATTTTTCCAGAAGATTGTTTATTTTGTCAAGAGGGGAGACCATCCTTGCTGGTTGGTTTATGGGAGATAACTCACACAGTTTTTGCTTCACTTTTACTTAATGGACTCGGCGTGACGTCATGGTGTGGAGGGGAGGGTGCTAATGTGGGCTAATTTACACCCAGTTTTTGGACTGGTGTTTTAGTGCAGCTATGTGTGTGTGTGTGTCTGTGTGTGTGTGAGTGTGTGTGTGTGTGTGTGTGTGTGTGAGTGTGTCGAGTTGAAAGTAAGATCACATTTTTGTTAACCTCATACCGTAATCGATTTCTATCTATCGCTAAAAATCGATACTCCAGTGCTAACCTTGCATCGAAACTTTGAAGTAACCCTAATCCTAATTTCGTCGTTGATTCTTTCAGATTTAAAAATGAACACAGGGGTTTGATTACACGGTAAGCTGTGTCAGATTATGTAAGTGATCTTATCCCATAGCCCTACCCCTATAATCCCATAGATGGTATCGTCCACTTGATAATTTAACCCATATATTTAACATTTATGGGTTGTTAGCCTTATGGTACAGGTTAGCGAAGTCTAGAGCCAGGGTTAGGGTTAGGGATAGTGGCGATGGTTGAGTAATACTATCGACAATGTATTATGTAAATATGTATGTACAGCTAATCGACAATTACAGAAATGCATGTGAGAAAATTATTCACGTTTTAATTCTTTTAATAACGACATTAAGGTATAACGAGCAGTTATGTCCCATGTGAAAATTAAATTAGCCCGTGTAATTAATCCTGTCGACATTTTTTTCTTCTTCATGTATCCACTTAGGGCTGTAAGGAAGGGGAAATAAGCCAGAGGAGCAGAACAAGCAAGGGGGGTAAACTGTTAGCGAAAACCAAACAATGGGGATAAGCCAGGGGAAGAAAGCGAGCAAGGGGGATAAGTAAGTAGAGGGAAGCAGAGAGGGGAGATCACAACAGTATCAGCCTCGAGTGGGGCAAATATAGTCTGTTATAGTCTGGCTTGAGGGTGGTGGGGGGGGGGGGGGGGTATTAATTAAAATCTGCTGCTTATAACCTCGAAGGTGTGTGCGTGGGGGGGGGGGGGAACTGGCGTGTTAATATATAGCACACCCAACAATTAAAATATAGGTGGGAATTAATCAGCTATCAACATGACAACTAATTAATTAGTAATTAATATTCCTTCACCCTCCACCCAATCCCCCACCCCCCCCCCCCCCCCTCAACTCATTCAACCATCTAAGTCCAGACCGTCTATCTGGTACACGATCTCAACGTGGGAGATCCGATCCAAGTTTTAGTTTGCTATTCCCGTGGGTCATTCGTGATTGGTTTTGTCTACGGTCTGGGTGGCTTTATAGGACTAGTGGTCAGTCAAAGTCTAGACATTTGTACTGGTCGCGTTGTCATTTGCTGGACTGGTATCGTTGATGTTGCTGGCTTTTTACTGAGCAAAAATATTTCACTTTGATAGTAGAATATTATTTGAGCAGAACAGGTTGTAGAACAGAAGGAGAAACAATAGGACATGGGGGGGGGGGGGGGGGGTGAATGGGAGGGGGGTGAGGGACAGAGGACACAGGTTCTGTTCCCTGGCTAGAGAAGTGAGTTCACTCAGCACTGGCGAGTACCTGGACAGTAAAGATGACCCCACAACTGATGACCCCACAATACTTTTATATGGCGAGGTCAATGAACTCTTCTGTCCCATAGCCCGTCAGATGTTAAAATAAACCCGCACCATTCAGAGAAGCAGACGATAGAGTTTCAAGCCTATTTTAACTGGGGCAGGTCTCCAAGTTTAAGGATATGCAGATCTGACGGACGGACGTTTAATAAGGTTTTGTTTCAGATTTTTCCTTCGTTTTTTTAAACGTCCAAGTTTTTAATGACACCGTCTGGGAGTGCAAAAAGTGTTGGGCAACTTGAGAGTTATCGTTCCTTGATTTGACATGCTACAATCTAATGTTGCAGCGCCCTCTGTGGGTCGTGTCTGACCCTCATCTTATGTGATCTTTTATAGGTAACGGATGGGGGGGGGGGGATCTCGTGTGGGAGGTCAGCTAAAGAGGCCGGTCAGTGTACCATAATGATGTTTTTGATGGTTTATTATTATCTGTATCTATATGTGTTTATCTCTGAGTTTGTTTTTCATGTGATTTATGTGTTTATGTGTGTGTGCGTGTGTGTGTGTCCGTGTGTGTATCTGTGTGTGTGTCCGTGTGTGTATCTGTTTGTGTGTCCGTGTGTGTCTCTGTCTGCGTGTGTGTCTGTATGTGTGTGTGTGTCTCTGTGTGTCTCTGTGTGTGTGTCTGTGTGTGTCTGTGTGTGTCTCCGTGTGTCTGTGTGTGTCTGCGTCAATGTAGACTGAGTCATTAGCTGAGTCCTACTGACGGTCAAGTCATATTTCTCAGACCTCTCAATATTGCAGTGATTGATTTTTTAAAGGGCCTCTAACTCGTGAACGATTATTTTAAGTCATAAAATTAGTGAGAGATGGGACTTGTTTATGAATGACTGTGAAGTCGTCCTTGTATCACACACTATACGTTTTAGCCGTCCCCGCCCCCACACCCCCAGCTCACATACTGTACAATATCGCTGATTCAAGTTTGACAAGCCCCTTCCCCCATCTACACCACATACACACAGAGATCAATATAAAAATGCCTCAACATCCACACGCCCACACAGGCATCCACATCTACATACCGCCGCCCATATGAAAAAACCACACATGCACACACCCAAACACCCACCCACACACCCACACACGCACACACCCACACACTCACACACTCACATGCCCACACACCCACACACCCACACACCCACACACCCACACATCCACACACCCACACACCCACACACCCACACACCCACACATGCCTAATTAAGTTTGTCGAGAACATGACCACCACAGTCACTGGCGTCTAAATATAACCTAAGGCGTATATCCAGATGTCCACACAACAGTTCTCTCAACAACCCGGTAATGACCAACCCGAGAAACAATTTATTGATTCGTCGTCTGCCTTTTCCATTCGAATCTTCCGCGGAAAATAATAAAGATTTTTTATTCAGCTCCTAGACACACAAACAATACCTTATTGAATTCATTGAGGACGTGTTCTTAGAACGTTCATGAAATAAATATTAACGGCGGCCTATGAACGAAATTCGATTAGCTTCGATCATCGAATATAAATAAATGTATGCCGTGGGCAAATAGAACGTGACACAACTAGTGTTTAGACCTAAGGTCTTCGTCAGCTTAACGTCAGTTATTTTTCTCATATTCAAGTAGTACAAACTGAAAGCATTAGAGTTGTTAAAAAAGTTCTTCAACAACAACAACAAAGCATTAAAATTGTTAAATACTTCACGACCAGGAAAGAGACAAAATCTTATTAAAATTTGGCTGATGCCGCATTTGGCGAGACTGTTTGTTTTTATCCTTACAAAGTAAACATTTTAGAATTATGTTACGTACAGTTCACTTACAGGATTTCCGCTCCTAATTTCGGACAAGGCTCTCAGTTTTCTTGACATTTGGTTTTAAAAAAAAACGAATATGTAACCTAAATCCAATGAGTTCTGTTATAACTTTCTTTAGTCCCACGTCACCCCAAATGTAAACAACATCATTCACACTTTTTGTGTTTTTATTGATATCAATTATTTGCACGAAAGCTAATTAATACTTAAATAATGATAGCGCTAAAACGAATTCAAGCTTAATTAATGATATATTCGTGTATTTAGTGTCAGCGAATGCATTAGCAACATTTTTTCTCACACTGTTTGTTTCACGAGCTGGATCTAGAGATAAATTACTTCATTCGTGAGAGGAACTTTAAAACTAAATCAATTAATCATGTTGATTAATTAGTGGCCCGTGAAAAATTAAAATTCTCCAAATGTATGGTTCAAAAGGACATACACATACAGACGACTATTGTCCAACTTTTCAAGATGGCCTCAACTGTATAAATAGCAATTCGTGTATATTAAAAATGAGATATGGTTCCATGAAAAAGATGTTCTAAAAGCGAAATTAAATAGACATTTATTAAAATCGACATTTATTAAAAAGCTGTATTTATCAAAATGATGCAATTTTAAATAACATTTTAGATGTAACTAGTGTAGTTACTAGAGACTATTGATAAGAACTCAATACAGTCTGACGCAACGATGTGGACTGATAACGAACACAAAGCCGCTGCGTAGTTCATAGTTCTGATGCAACGAATGGGAAGTATTACGAATACGTGGGATATAATAGGACGGCACGACGATAAGGCGCAGAACCGAGTTGGAGACTGAACTGTGTAGACCTGTTGTGATTTGTGAGAATAGGAACGATGGACACGTGCATTCTGATATGTGAGGACTAGTGAGGACAGTGGGGGTCAGTTGGTTCATTGTATTCTTGTGGAACATTGATGCATTGTTATGTGGAGCATTTCTATTGATTCATGTAATAAAGAGATCAATGTAAACCTGCACTTCCGAGTATCTGTATTGTAGTCGATGTTGTGTGCTGGTCAAAGATAGCACGAGTAAATACACTCGGTAACATTTGGCACTGCAAGTAAATAGACTCGGTAACATATATAACCCACATTTATAATTAAGTAAAATGTTTCATAAACCGACATTTATTATGAAGCAACGCGTATTTTAATGTGACATCATTTTAAAGCGACATTTATATAAAGCAACATTATTTTAAAAGCAACATTAGTTTTAAAGTGACATTAATTTTAAGGTGACATTTTTATAAAGTGACATTTCTTATGAAGCGACATTAAATAAAAACATTTTTAGTAAACGACATATTTTATAAAGCAGTGTTGGACGTCAAGATGTGGGACATGGCTGGATTAGAGCCGAGGTTGGTGTAATTAGTCTAAGGATTAATTAGAGATTGTTGTAATTAGTCTAGGGATTAATTAGAGATTGTAAGAGTGCACGCGCCACATAGGGTCATGGGTCATCAGACAGAACGGCATTCGTTAGATAGGTTGGAGGCCGGTTAGACCACAGTTAAACCAGGGTTAAACCAGGATTTGACAAAGTTTAAATCAAGATTAGACAACGGTTAAACCAGGATAAAACAACGGTTAAACCAGGGTTTGACAACGGTTAAACCAGGATTATACAACAGTTAAACTAGGATTAGACAATGGTTAAACTAGGATTAGGCAACTATTAAACAGGATTATACAACGGTTAAACCAGGATTAGACAACGGTTAAACCAGGATTAGATAACGGTTAAACCGTGATTAGATAACGGTTAATCCGTGGTTGAACCACAGTTAGACTACAGGCCATGTTTGACTAGGGACGAGGGCGCTGGGAAAAGTGTTGAGAATATTTTTTTCTGTACTGTACAATCTGTTTTCTGTAAACCACAATCAGTGAGTGTTATACCCACACAACTAGTCTGCAGCAATATACCCACACAAGTAGCCTCCAGCTCTGTACCCACACAAGTAGCATACATCAGTATACCCACACAAGTAGCATGTAGCAATATACCAACACAAGTAGCCTGTAGTAATATACCCACACAAGTAGCCTGTAGCAGTATACCCACACAAGTAGCCTGTAGCAGTATACCCACACAAGTAGCCTACATCAGTATACCCACACAAGTAGCCTACATCAGTATACCCACACAAGTAGCATGTAGCAATATAC
This sequence comes from Physella acuta, assembly GCF_028476545.2. Classification (NCBI taxonomy): domain Eukaryota; kingdom Metazoa; phylum Mollusca; class Gastropoda; family Physidae; genus Physella; species Physella acuta. Next base: position 197,429 of record NW_026732632.1, on the reverse strand, counting down.
CAACACAAGTAGCATGTAGTAATATACCCACACAAGTAGCCTGTAGCAGTATACCCACACAACAAACGACCGTTGATGTACCGGATGTTGAAGAATTGGATGGCGTGGACATAATGTTACGCACCGCTGCGACAAATTGCGTTAAGCGCCACTTACCATTGATGTTTCGTACCTGGGGGCTTTATACCTTACGGCTTCAACGCTTTCAAAACATTTTTCTCTGGATGATTTCAGTTCCGCTTGAATGATCATGCATAAATGAAGATTGTGTCGGATGTGAATTAAACAGTGCACGTAGTTTTAGTGTGTAATTAAAGAATCATTGAATGTTTTAGCGCTTTTAATGTTTGCTAGAAACCGACATTTTCTTTTCTCCCAATGAGACGCACACCATTGACAATTTTTTGTTGGCTACATACATAATAGCAGTAAGTAGGTCAACGATGAATACATTACATCAGTAAATAGGTCAATGGTCAAACATTACATCAGTAAATGGGTAACTTGTCAAACATTACATCAGTAAGTGGGTCAGCTGTGTATACATTAATCGGTAAGTAGGTCAACGGTGAATGCATAACATCAGTAAGTAGGTAAGTTGTAAAATTAAAACTAGGTTAAACATTCAAAATGTTTTAAAACTTTTTTTTTCTCAGAAAGGTTTGGCATAAAGACGCACTTAAAATAAAGCTAATAGTTAAAGTTTGGCTTTGAACAATAAAATGAGGTTACAGTTAAAAATAGAAAAACGTGTGCGTAGAACAAATTCTCACTCACGAGTTTCTGTAAATAAACCTGAGCAACTCGTTAACGGAACTGATTGCAGGCTAAACAAACGTCAACACACAATAAATCATGAACACGAACTCGGGGTCAACTTATTGCACTCTCGTGTTTTTGTCAAACAACGGTTGTTGCCCTTGAAGTGCCTAAACATAATAATGGAGGGTTGATAAAATTAGTGTATTCATTGCGGTGAGGGGTTGGTCCATTGAAGGGTTGATGAAATTAGTGTATTCATTGCGATGGGGGGTTGGTCCATTGAAGGGTTGATGAAATTAGTGTATTCATTGTGGTGGGGGGTTGGTCCATTGAAGGGTTGATAAAATTAGTGTATTCATTGCGATGGGGGGTTGGTCCATTGAAGGGTTGATGAAATTAGTGTATTCATTGTGGTGGGGGGTTGGTCCATTGAAGGGTTGATGAAATTAGTGTATTCATTGCGATGGGGGGTTGGTCCATTGAAGGGTTGATGAAATTAGTGTATTCATTGTGGTGGGGGGTTGGTCCATTGAAGGGTTGATAAAATTAGTGCATTCATTGCGGTGGGGGTTGGTCCATTGAAGGGTTGATGAAATTAGTGTATTCATTGCCGTGGGGGGTTGGTCCAATAAAGGGTTGTATGGGCGGGTTGGGTGAAAGGGTTGTGTGATCTTTCTAAACGGGTTTCTGAACTGGCCTAATTCAAGTGCGCGTCTAATGTAATCAGACGTCCACGTCATCAAATAATGACTGGAATCAGCCTTAATTAGTGCAGGTAGCAGGTGGGTGGCATATGCAGGTAGATGATGAGAGAGATACAGGTCGATGATTACATAGATACAGGTATGTGAATACAGACGTGCTGGACCAAGGGCACGACTAGACCAGGTGTGTAGTAGGTTAAGGTTGGTTACATCACAACATGGTGAGTATTGGGCGGGGGGGGGGGCTCATAAAATACGACACGGATAGTGGGGGGGAGCTTTATTTATGACATGTGAGTCAATACACAGCAGACAATATGTGACCAACGGTAAAGTGGGGGGGGGGGAGGGATTACTCATAAAATACAACAGGGGAATCATTCAATAGTTGACAATATGTGACCAACGGTAAAGTGGGGAGGGGGGAGAGGATTACTATAAAACATGACATGGAAATCATTACCCTTGTGATGTTGTGCGATCAACACTAATGGGGAGGGGGGAGGAAAAAATGTGACTACATAGTAGGTATCTGCCATTCTCTTGCTGTAGACCAATCATCCCCCCCCCCTCTCACTACCTATCATTTACCATTTAACACAATTACTCTACCCCACCCACCACCACGACCCCCTCACCCAATCACTACCCCCACCCACCACCACGACCCCCTCACACAATCACTACCCCCACCACCACGCCTCCCCCCCATCACCCAAAACCCACAACCCACCCCGCCCCCACCCCCATCCCCCCTCACCCAATCCCTCTCCTACCTATAATTTTGACCACTAGGTAATTCCGCTAAAGTAAATTTTGAAAATTGATTTTGTTGAGTTTCTGTTGCCCCTGTGTTTAAAAATCAATATCCGGTATTGATTAATGACGTCAACTAACGACTACTGATTACCTGCAACTTACAGATTTTTTTACACCATATATATTTTTTTTTAATCAAATGAAACTTATAGATAGTCTCGTTGATGAATTGTATGTGATGTTAGATATGTAAGGTGATGTAGTTTTATAAATAAAATATATCTTTCGGGGAGACAGTTGCGGCTTTACTTTTTACTTTTACTTTTACCTTTACTTTTACTTTTATCTTTACTTTTACCTTTACTTTTACATTTACACGTAGAGATCATCAGGTTTAACAAGATTCTGTTCTTGCCGTCTCCACTGAAGCGACCCACGGGAACGCCCAATCATGCCTGGCACCCAGGGGAGTCGGGGCTACGGACTAAAGACACCGCACCCAACAGTTCGTTCACTGTCCGGAATTCCGTGAATTAGAAATCTCGTTATTTTTCCTCCGACCAATCAGAAAGCTGGTTGCATCATCCGGGTTACGAGACGTTTATTTCGACATCCGATTCTGAGAACTGTGCACGTGACTGATCCGACTTCCGGTAGTGTATCCATGCGACGGCCTAATCGACCAGTAACTTAGCAGACACACCCAGAGAAGCTTTTCTTAAGACAGTCTCTTCTAATTAAAATATAATTGATATATTCAAACATGCCAGGCTTTTTGTTGATGTACATTACAATTTTGTAAATGTCCCCTTGGGACCCCCCCCCCCCCCCCCCCCCCCCCCAACTCCAACGCCCCTGGTTATACAATAGCTTCAAGTAGCTTTGTTCTGATGTAAACTTCCGATTCCCGGAACGGTTTATTTAAAACCGACATGATCATTACAATACCGTCAACCCGGAAAGTACGTTTAGAATCTGTATAGCAGGTAGGATTTCAATCACAGCATCAAATTACTCCATTGTAAGAACATCGATTTGATTGTGTGTTGACACAGCATCAAATTACTTCATTGTAAGAACATCGATTTGATTGTGTGCTGTAAATCACAGCATCAAATTACTTCATTATAAGAACATCGATTTGATTGTGTGCTGAAAATCTCAGCATCAAATTACTCCATTGTAAGAACATCGATTTGATTGTGAGCTGTAAATCAATGGATGCGAGATCTGTTTCAGACGGTTAAAGGTAATTATGTTAATTCTCTCCAGGTGGTACATCTAACTGTTTACATAATGATAGAAAGATTGGTGGTGTTGCTTGCATAATTATGGAAAGGTTGGTGGTGTTGCTTACATAATGCTGGAGAGGTCGCTGATGTTGCTTACACAATGCTGGAGAGGTCGCTGATGTTGCTTACACAATGCTGGAGAGGTCGCTGATGTTGCTTACACAATGCTGGAGAGGTCGCTGATGTTGCTTACATAATGCTGGAGAGGTCGCTGATGTTGCTTACATAATGTTGGAGAGGTCGCTGATGTTGCTTACATAATGCTGGAGAGGTCGCTGATGTTGCTTACATAATGCTGGAGAGGTCGCTGATGTTGCTTACATTGTTTGAGTCTAGCATGGGATCGCCCATACAGACCCTACATACCACCCCTATAGAACTCCAGCAACATACAGACACCAGCGCGAATGTCTTAGTAGTACACTGTGTCCTATTTATTTTTAGTTTATGAAAGGTTTATTTTCCCTTAGCTGTGGGTTTATTTTCCCTTAGATGTGGGGTTTATTTTCCCTTAGATGTGGGTTTATTTTCCCTTAGATGTGGGTTTATTTTCCCTTAGATGTGGGTTTATTTTCCCTTAGATGTGGGTTTATGTTCCCTTAGATGTGGGTTTATTTTCCCTTAGATGTTGGTTTATTTTCCCTAAGATGTGGGTTTATTTTCCCTTAGATTTGGGGGGTTATTTTTTTCCTTAGATGTGGGTTTATGTTCCCTTAGATGTGGGTTTATTTTCCCTAGATGTGGGTTTATTTTCCCTTAGATGTGGGATTATTTTACCATCGCACCATGTTTTGGAGACAGTTTTCGAACGCGCAAGAATGTCGTTTACTTATTGCTTCGTGTGTACAAGTCTAATTATCTTTTTGTCGCATTTTCTTTTCGGGATCAAGTTTCACTAAACGTACACGGCACACACAATACGAATATTTTCTGTTCTTCATGCATATTGTGTTTAAAATGTAAAGATTTGTTCGCTACAAAAAAAAAACCAATCACCTTCATTGAGCAGATAACAAGTTTGTCCTATTTAGCCAGTCATTTGTCCTATTGTTCTACAAACTAATGACTGCAGTCAAGCTGACTGAGCAGGTGACTTAACTAGACGAATGTCCCCGCCCCCGGCCTTGTTACTTCCTCTCAGATATTGGAAACTTTTGGCGGGAAATAGGCGAGCAGACTGTCAAGTAGATGTAACGAAAACTACTGTATAACGAAAACTGATGTTTTCGTGGAATAAAGTGATCAGTGGGGTGTACTTTTAAAATGTTCATGTTAAAAATTACCAAGACGATTTGTTTAGTTTAAGTTTAGGTTTAAATTTAGGTTAAGTTTAGGTTCAAATTTAGGTTCAGGTGTAAGTTTAGGTTTAAGTTTAGGTTTAAGTTTAGGTTTAAATTTAGGTTCAGGTTTAAGTTTAGGTTTAGGTTTAAGTTTAAGTTTAGGTTTAAGTTTAGGTTTAAGTTTAAGTTTAGGTTTAAGCTTAGGTTTAAGAAAGTTTAAGGTTGGAAATTGCAGCTAGAAAAGTCTAAACTACGCAAACACTACATGTAGGCTACATCACTCACACAAAAAATCATTGCAGGATCAGACGTGAGCATGTAACTAACAATCTTCTAGATGAAACCTGATCCTCACGCCACCCCCACCCCCTAGACCCCCTACTCTCCAAGCATGCAACTAGACGTAACTGACACAAACTGAGTAAACCCTGACTCAGCTATACTACACCACAAATCACTGACTACAACAAAATCTTCAACCAAGGACTCGCTACACTATAGCGAAACAACGCGGGACTGGAATTCCCGATTAAAGTCGAGTTAACCCTACCAGGACGGGAGGGGAGAAACTCGGGTAATGTGACAGCCACTCTCACGTAATAGATTAACCCTGCTGATCCGAGGGGGAAATAAGCTAAGACTCAAAGGGTTAATGAACAGTTTGTTGGGCAACAGCTCGACTGTTAATAGGCCACAAAAGCTGACAACTACCGGGCAACTGGAAGTGGTGTAGTGACTAAAAGGGTTGTCATAGACAGGTAGGTTGTTGTTGGGTAGTGGGGACAGTGATAGGTTGGGTAGTGGGGAGAGTGGTAGGTGGGGTAGTGGGGGTAGTGGGGAGAGTGGTAGGTGGGGTAGTGGGGAGAGTGGTAGGTTGGGTAGTGGGGGTAGTGGGGAGAGTGGTAGGTGGGGTAGTGGGGAGAGTGGTAGGTGGGGAGAGTGGTAGGTTGGGTAGTGGGGGTAGTGGGGAGAGTGGTAGGTGGGGTAGTGGGGAGAGTGGTAGGTTGGGTAGTGGGGAGAGTGGTAGGTGGGGAGAGTGGTAGGTTGGGTAGTGGGGGTAGTGGGGGTAGTGGGGAGAGTGGTAGGTTGGGTAGTGGGGAGAGTGGTAGGTTGGGTAGTGGGGGTAGTGGGGAGAGTGGTAGGTGGGGTAGTGGGGAGAGTGGTAGGTGGGGAGAGTGGTAGGTTGGGTAGTGGGGGTAGTGGGGAGAGTGGTAGGTGGGGTAGTAGGGAGAGTGGTAGGTTGGGTAGTGGGGAGAGTGGTAGGTTGGGTAGTGGGGGTAGTGGGGAGAGTGGTAGGTTGTGTAGTGGGGAGATTGGTAGGTTGGGTAGTGGGGAGAGTGGTAGGTTGGGTAGTGGGGAGATTGGTAGGTTGGGTAGTGGGGAGAGTGGTAGGTTGGGTAGTGGGGAGATTGGTAGGTTGGGTAGTGGGGAGAGTGGTAGGTTGGGTAGAGGGGAGAGTGGTAGGTTGGGTAGTGGGGAGAGTGGTAGGTTGTGTAGTGGGGAGTGGTAGGTTGGGTAGTGGTAGGTTGGGGAGTTGTAGGTTGGGTAGTGGGGAGTGGTAGGTTGGATAGTGGGGAGAGTGGTAGGTTGGGTAGTGGGGAGTGGTAGGTTGGGTAGTGGGAGAGTGGTAGGTTGGGTAGTGGGGAGAGTGGTAGGTTGTGTAGTGGGGAGTGGTAGGTTGGGTAGTGGGGACTGGTAGGTTGGGTAGTGGGGAGAGTGGAAGGTTGTGTAGTGGGGAGTGGTAGGTTGTGTAGTGGGGAGTGGGGAGTGGTAGGTTGGGTAGTGGTAGGTTGGGGAGTGGTAGGTTGGGTAGTGGGGAGAGTGGTATGTTGTGTAGTGGGGAGTGGTAGGTTGTGTAGTGGGGAGTGGTAGGTTGGGTAGTGGTAGGTTGGGGAGTGGTAGGTTGGGTAGTGGGGAGTGGTAGGTTGGGTAGTGGTAGGTTGGGGAGTGGTAGGTTGGGTAGTGGGGAGAGTGGTAGGCTGGGTTAATCGGGACAGTGGAGACAGGTTGTGTGTAATAATGATAGTCCAAAACAAGAATCAACCCCCCTCCCCCACGCCCCATTCCCAGTGGTAAACGTGAATCAGTTATACCTGAACTGTAACTACACCTAGAACTGCCCTTCTGCCTTTCCCTTCGCGGCATGGTCATTTTTTTTTCTCAACTCCCCTTTCCACCCCCTCCTTTTTTTCTTTTATTGCTCGCCCAACCCTGCCAGTATCATCATGGCCGACATATTAAAAAGACTCACTTTAAAAACAAGACAAATTTTTAACTAAACGTAATGCCGATTTTTTAAAATTAGAAAACGGATCAGTATTGTTAATCCTGATCTCTGATTGGCTGAGACGAATACTGAGTGCTGATTAGTTGAGGTCGCAGTCATCAGTTTCCTCAAACGGTGCCATAAGAGATGATAGTGGGAGGCAGTTCCCTGCACGAGAGCAACTTTTTAATGAAAACAAACGAGATTCTTGCCGTCTGTTCCCGACCTGACTGGTAGAGTAATTTGCCGTCGTTTTAAGTACAATACACGCAATAACTGTGCCAGATTTTTTAGCAGTTAAATGCCAATTGTCAGTTTCCTGGGAACGGATTCTAAATTGTCAGGTTTGGTCATGAGTTGTTCAGTGCACTAAGGTTTAGAGGACAAGATGCTGGTGCTAGAGTCAGATAACAATCATGGAGGAACACCAGAGGAGGCAGACAATCATGGAGGAAAACAAAATAAGAAAATAATCACGAAGGCAGACCAAAGGATGAAACAATTATTGATGTATTAGTTAGATGCTTGATGGTGCACGCCATCGTTTTGATACACACATCCATCAACAGCATAAGGAAGCTGTGCATGTCCATAGCAGACGTGCGTCATTCGCCCTTAAAACATATCATTTATTTCACCCACCCCACCCACCCACTCCACCCTCGTCCTCCACACAGCACTATCTCCAAGCCATATTCAGAATAATTTCATCATCTGTAACAGGTAATTATCTGAACGATGCCTCAAATAGTGCATGATATAGATCTCAGGTCAGGTCAGAAATATGTCTGGTTCTTGCACATATTACATCATAGAATATGTAACACTATAAAATCTCCTGAGACCAATACATCTCATATTACATAAACATCTAGGACACTAGTGAGTCACTAGGTACCACCATTACTGACCCGCCATATCACCAACTAGTAGACACTTTATTCAGTGGCGTAGCGAGGTCGGGTGTCACCCGGTGCGGCACTTAATGTTGTCACCCCCCAGAGGCGTAGCGACCCTTCCCGGGGAAAAACTTTCAAGTTTTCGATTTGCACCCCCTCCCCTCTCAAACTTTCGATTTGCACCCCCCCCCACGAGTTTTTCTCTATATATTTTGCTATTTTTTGCCTTGGTGTCACCCCCCTAAATGGTGTCACCCGGTGCGATCCGCACCCCCCCCCCCTCGCTACGCCCCTGACTTTATTAACTGCGGCTTGTTGTTTTTACATCATGGACTTCACGAGATTTTAGAGAAATATCACACGTTTCCCGTTAACTGACAAACAAACGATAAGCTGATTTCAAATTAAAAATACAAATGAACATCAGTCGGCTGTGTCAGCAGCTAACATTTTAAATGGCGACCAAATTTAGTAACAATATTACCACCGAGTACAACACAACATTAAACCACCATCCCATACCACATGTCATTATTGGTGCACAATACACTGCATGCTATGTGGTAATTAGCTAAAATTTGTATTATAAATTAATCTTTCTTATAAACTTTCTCTCAATGGACTGCATAGGTGTCTAGTTAAATTGTGTTTGATTTGGTTTGTTTTGTATTTTCGCTGCATGAATCATACAAGATTGAATGACATAATCACAACACAATAAAGGGACACAACTCACCTAGCGGGGAGGTAATTCGTCCCGACGCAACATCAATTATGTAAAATCCCCTTTGCTTAGAAAAATTGACACAGTCCAAATTTAACTTGTTGAGACACCAAGTCACGTGATACCCGTGTGTTGAGACAACAAGAGATGGCGTGTACAGTTACCAGCACATGCGAGTTCAGAAACCAGCTACACATGTGACCTACTTGACGCGTGTCACACTAGCTGTCACACACGGCTCGCGGCGACACACCAGTTCACACGTTCACTTTGAACTTCCATTGATGGATTTTTAAAATGTGATTTTATAATATACAGCGAGGCTCTAAGGATTATCCTTCCTTGGCCAGCCAGTACAATGGATGAATGAAAGATTGGGGGGGGGGGGGGAGATTGAGGTATGGATTCACCCATCAATATAATTTTATAACTTTTTTTATTAAGTAAAATGTTAATACCCCCCCCCCATCTACGAGTGTTGCAATAGTGAACAGTCAGCTGGCATGGTGTGGGGTGAACTAGCTCGTGACGCAGTAGCGTAGCGAGGGGGGGGGCGGGGGGGGACATATGTCCCCGGGCGCCGACCTTAGGGGGGGGCGCCAAATTGAAAGTTTGAGGGGGGGTGCAAATGAAAAGTTCGAGGGGGGGGTGCAAATCGAAAGTTTGAGGGGGGGGGGTGCAAATGAAAAGTTCGAGGGGGGGTGCAAATCGAAAATTTGCTCTCGAGGGGGCGCCAAATTGGAAGTATGTCCCCGGGCGCCGGGAAGGGTCGCTACGCCTCTGTCGTGACGTCATCCAGTTGCTTGGAATGTGACTGTACGTCTTAGTCTCCCCCCCCCCCCCCCCGGCCAATGTTTCGAACTAAAGGGGGATTATTCTGTAGTGTAGAAACAGTTGTTAGGAAAGGGGAATTATTCTGTAGTGAAGAAATAAGTTGTTGGTAATGGGGGATTATTCGACAGTGAAGAAATAGTTGTTGATGAAGGGGGATAATTATGTAGTGAAGGGACCGTTGATGGGCTGAGAGACTGATGTTTTCTCCGTCCTGTTAGAAAAATATGATTGTAGACAAGATTGTAGACAAGATTGGGTTAAACAAGCAACATTTCAGACACCGAGTCCCACCCCCAACCTACCATCCCGTCCATCTCGAACACCATCTCTTCCCTCCCCTTTCCCTACCCCCACCCTTTCTCACACCCCACCCCCACCCCACCATGTATCAGCTCCACCCCAGTTTCCCCAGCCCACAACACAACTCATTCATCAACTGGCTAAGGAATTTTTTTTCTTCTTATGAGGTTTTGACTCCGGCGTCACTGGCCAGTTAGCGTCACTGGCTGACTCTAACTTGTGGAATGCGCACCTAAAGACGGAATAGTACTGTCCAGAGTCAGCTGGTGACGCCCTAAAGCCTTCCACTGTAGGCCGACTAGTGTGGAAGGAGTCAGCTGGTGACGCCTTAAAGCCTTCCACTGTAGGCCGACTAGTGTGGAAGGAGTCAGCTGGTGACGCCTTAAAGCCTTCCACTGTAGGCCGACTAGTGTGGAAGGAGTCAGCTGGTGACGCCTTAAAGCCTTCCACTGTAGGCCGACTAGTGTGGAAAGAGTCAAAGGAATTATCGGGAAAATCTCTTCCCCATTGCTTGAATCTGTCAAGAAAATCTTTTCCCCATTTCTTGAATCTGACGCCGCTTTTATGAAACAAACACTTGTGGGTTTGTTCTTGTTTTTTTTTTATTAAAAGTGATTTTCTTTTACACCTTTTAAAAAACACCACTTTATCAACCTATTATTTTATCAACATGACTATTATTTTATCAACCTGCCTATTATTTTATCAACCTGCCTATTATTTTATCAACCTATTATTTTATCAACGTGCCAAATACCTTTATGGAATTCACATTTTAACACAATTTTAAACTTATTTTGTCTCATTTTCCTGACCAGTATTTTTTAAAGAATATCGGCATAGTGTTTTTGTTTAAAGCAAAAACATTATTATAAATATTTTTATGTTACATAAAAAACCACAAAAATTGTCGTGGAATTTTATTTTTACCCCCATTATTTTTTAAACTCATCAACTATGTGTTTCACTGTGTAGTTCATGGCTTTAACTAAGTGTAGTTCATGGCTTTTATTTTCTTGTCAATTGTATATGCCTATGCGTTTGTGTGTGCTTAGGTGTTTAAATATCTGCGTGTATAATTATGTATATGTAGATATATATATGTGTTTATTGGGTATATATGTGTGTTTATTAGGTATGTCCGCTTGTATGTGTGGTTATGGGGATATGTTTACAAACCGTTTCACGGATGGCTGACCACGTTTAACAAGGCTGACTGAGACGTCATAGCTAGCAAGAAACATCGTCAGTCGCTCCATCAAATTTCCCGACCCATCTGCCCGACCCACGTTTTTTGTCATCAAATGTATGTAAATAGTTATTTTCTACTTTTTAGTCCACAAGAAAAACGTGGTTTTTTAAAAAGTTTTTTTTAAGTATTTTATTTTCTCCTTTTTAGTCCGTTGCTACACATGAAAAACGTGGTTTTTTAAAAAGTTTTTTATATAGTTTATTTTCTACTTTATCTAATGACTTGATTAAGTATGAATTGACTAAGTGTTTATAAATACACGGACTAAAAAAATCTTGAGCGACCAGGATTCGAACCTGGGTTGTCGCGGCCACAACGAGAAGTACTAACCACTATACGATCACGGCCAGCGCGCTCACATCGATTGGGGCCGAAGTAACTGTGTCAATAAGCCTCCAGTCTTGTCGGTATCTTTAGAAATCATGTCCTCAATTTTATGGTCCTTGGGGCGTAATTAAATTAAGCTAATTACGGTCTCTAATTGCTAGTTTTTATGATTGCATCTGAAATTGTTAGGCGAAAGTAACCTGCATGCCAAATTTCAGATCTATAGAGCAATCAGAAGTGGTCTAATTTTCGATGTCAATTTTAACAACAAACACACAAACGCGAAGCTGAGTTAATAAAAACGTGTTAAAAAGAAAAGTAGGCTGAAATCGGAGTCAATGGCCTCAATGGCGCATAACCTGTTGACACGTAACGCTTAATTGTGTTGGAGGCGTGGTCGAGTCGGCAAAAAAAAAAAAAAGAAGCTCATGGTTGATAAATTCGAATAGTCGAGTTCAAACCCACTGGCAGATAAATCTCGATCCCCTTCAACACTAATAATTAAGAACGAAGAAGAAGAAAGAATCATTGAATTTTTAGTACACACCTAAACATTTTCATATCTAAATGTATGTAAACATCACTCTATAGTCTGATCTTTAAACGCCGACATTTTCTCAATGACTAATTGATCATCATAAAACAACATGAGTAGCAGGGGAGGTAACCGCCAACAGAAGACAATCTTAATCCAAGATGAAACTCATTGGGCCGAGCTAACACCTTACCTTGTCTCCATAGCTATTACAACTTTTTTTTTTTAAATATACAAAAAATGACTTGGCTGTGAAAATATTTTGTGAGTAAATAAACTAATTTAAACGAAACGTTGGACGTTCCCCCATTTTTTTAAGCACGGGGTTTGTTTTTTTTTTAATGTTGGTAGTTTCTTTAACAGTGCTTTAGAGTACGTCACGAGCTCTATTTTCATTGGTTAGCTGCTCAACAGAAAAAAAAAAAAAGTTAGCTGCTCAACTTTACAAAAACTGACCGACAGTCACATTTTTGGTCTTTGAGCTTTCTAAACAGAACATTTAGGCAATAAAAAATGTTACAAATTTACATTGTTTTATTTATCTAGAAGTCCTGGAAGAATACAGATTATTATAACTTACCAGGTGAAACAAAACGTCGTAAGCGGAAGATAATTTGGGCGTACAAATTCGTTTGATGGAACAGCCGTTGTTGGGTGGGGGGGGGGAGCTTTCGTTCTTTACCGCCTTGGACTTTGGTTCCAGTAAGTAGCCATAGTGATGGTCACACAGTACTGAGACCGTATTGAGAGATGGTCTGACACCTCACGGCCCCCTTTTCCTTGATCATTTCGAAAGGTGGTCACATGACCCCCACCCGCCCTAACAGTGGCGTAGCCAGGATCGTCTCAAAGGGGGGGGGGGGGGTTCCAATTTTTACCCGGGGACAAACTTTCGATTTGCACCACCCCCCCCCCCCCCCTCAAACTCGATTTGCACCCCTCCCCTCATACTTTATATATATACCGAGGGGTCTATGGGGGAGGGGGTTATGACCCCCCCTGCCTACGCCACTGCGCCCTAACCACTTCTGGAAGACGCCTATGCCCGTGTACCCGACCCATTACGCCACTCATCAACCGGAATCCGGGTTGTTTTATCAGACTGAGCCCGGCTGCCCCAGACAACTGGCCAGATTTATTCGCCAGTCCTTGCCAACGTTATCAACGTGTGCAGCTTTTCCTCCCCTTGATTCGCTCGTTTGTTTTCAAACTTGTCAGTTGCCGGCCGCGTAAGGCGGAATTCTTTATTCAAGCTCCCTGGCTTAAAGTTTAGAAGCCACGTAAGCCCAACGCATCCATTTTCATCCTAACTGGCATATCGAGATTCCATTTACGTCATAAGTATAACCCGAGTCTAAAATTATATGCACCGGGGTTTAAAAAGAGCTTAAATCTATTTTTAGATGGTGGCCTAAATAGATTCTTTATTGACATTTCTCGTACATTGTTAAGTTAAATATGGTTCATGTGTTATTGTGTTCACATTTTTATACCACCTTAAGAAGGTTGAAGTAAGAAATATTTTAGGGGATGGGTTAGTATAGGCTTGTCGATCTGTAGGAGTGAGGGGTTTTAAAAAACTAATTGGTTATAGATAGAGCAAGGGGGGGGGGGGGGGGGGGCGGTACATTAGCCGTTCAAGTTGTTCTATAGAGCCTTTATAAGTTGTTCTATAGAGCCGTTCAAGTTGTTCTATAGAGCCGTACAAGTTGTTCTATAGATCCGTACAAGTTGTTCTATAGAGCCGTACAAGTTGTTCTATAGAGCCGTACAAGTTGTTCTATAGAGCAGTACAAGTTGTTCTATAGAGCCGTACAAGTTGTTCTATAGAGCCGTACAAGTTGTTCTATAGAGCCGTACAAGTTGTTCTATAGAGCCGTTCAAGTTGTTCTATAGAGCCGTTCAAGTTGTTCTATAGAGCCGTACAAGTTGTTCTATAGAGCCGTACACGTTGTTCTATAAAGCCGTACAAGTTGTTCTATAGAGCCGTACACGTTGTTCTATAGAGCCGTACACGGTACACGTTGTTCTATAGAGCCGTACAAGTTGTTCTATAAGGCCGTACTAGACATACTAAGTACCAATGTTTTTCTAACCTCCCCCCCCCCCCAATCTGCCATTACCCACCCCCTCAGGAGTAAAAAATGTCTGAAAGAACCCTTCAAATGCACCCCGCTATATTTTAACTGTGGCGTTGATAAAAAAAAGGGTGTAGATCTATAACATTTAGTTTTGCGACCAATGATTAGTAACCTGATCAAGACTTTTGAAACTTCTTGTCTCTGATAATTTAAGTCTTCTGTACTCTTGTCCAGCAAAAATAACTTAGCACATAAGCACGGAATCACGGGATCATAAAGATTTCATTTCGCGCCGTCTGCCGAATGACATGCTAAGTGGGTTACTTCCCTTATAGTTCATGCTTAATGTAAGTGGTCGTTCTATATTCTTTTAATAGTCTTTTTTATTTCTGTACTAGTGCACACAAATCTTCAAATCAATATTTTTAAAAATATGTTTTACGATAATTATGACATTATTTTAAATCCTGTACTTTGTTTTAAGGAGCGTTATGAAACACGTGTAAAAATGGTATAAGGGAAATCATGCTAGTAAATTGTATGAATTTAGAGTTGGGTCCCTTAATTAATTGTCTAAATTTCTTTAAATAAAGACATTTGAAAAATGCACTTATTTATTTTTTAGTCTCGCTAATAGTTTGTAGTTAGTAGCTATATCCCTATCACTGATCACCAATAGTTTGTAGCTAGTAGCTATATCTCTATCACTGATCCCCAATAGTTTGTAGCTAGTAGCTATATCTCTATCACTGATCCCCAATAGTTTGTAGCTAGTAGCTCTATCACTGATCACCAATAGTTTGTAGCTAGTAGCTATATCTCTATCACTGATGCCCAATAGTTTGTAGCTAGTAGCTATATCTCTATCACTGATCACCAATAGTTTGTAGAAGCCAACCAATTAGAACAATAACTGTGGACAATCTGTATCAAACCAGCAACAAGTGATAATTATTTTATAAAAACTTAATAAAAACCATGTCATTTTAGATTTTTTTAATTTTGTTATTGAAATAGAAATGATTGTTCACAACTCTTATTGCTATTACAACACCATGAGAAAAAGTTTGCTTTTTTTTTTAAATATTGGTGCACTGTCAAGGAATGTAAAATGTTATCACACAATTCATTAAATTATCCCCCTTGACGATCTACATTTTAAATAAATTCAACATGTCTACACAGAACATAAATGGATTTCAGCTGAATTAAACCAAATCAAAATAATAACATGATAATAATTAGCTTTTTGTGTTAAATGTAAATAGACAGTGATCATAAAGTATAATGAGGTTGAATGAATTATGATTTGCTTTCAAACTATGTCATTTTTTTTTACAATAAGTACTTTGTTAAAAAATATCTTAAAATACAACAAAACTTAATAACCTAACACTCAGCAGAGAGAGACCTGACTCATAAACTATATTAAAATTTAAAAAGAAAGAAAAATATTTGAGTTACGTCCCCTTTTATTCCCCAATGTAAACAAATGAAATCACCACCAACACTACAAGTTTAGTAAACCTGACACAATACTTTGGGGGGGGGGGGGGGGGGGGGGGGTTTACATAATCAGATAAAAGGAACAGCCATGTCAAGTTTTGATTATAGAAAGATCAAATTAAGTTAAAAAGTTTTGTAACAATATCAAATCATTTTGTCCTTTTAGAGTTTAGAATACTTTTGCCAAGTTTACATCATAGTGTTGGTGGATTAGTCAGATCATTGTTACTTAGCTACTTTAAACAAGTTAAATATGTTAGTGATTTTTTTAAAAAACATTGATATAATTTATACTGAAGTGCTTAAGCAACTACTAAACAGTTTTTAAAAAAGTGAAATTATACATATTGCAAATGTATACATACATAGAACTTTTTTTTAAAAAAAGA
The DNA here is from genome assembly GCF_028476545.2 of Physella acuta. Taxonomy (NCBI): domain Eukaryota; kingdom Metazoa; phylum Mollusca; class Gastropoda; family Physidae; genus Physella; species Physella acuta. Next base: position 181,519 of record NW_026732632.1, on the reverse strand, counting down.
ACTTAAAAATATAACAGTGTGAAGACTATTTACAAGAATCACATCATCAGTATAAGGAAACATTCATGATATGTGTGACATTAAACAACATTGTGGTCATAGGGATTGTGTGGTCAACAAAATGCCCAGCTGCGTTTGATCTTGTGAAATAGGTTTCTGGCACCCGTTGAGCCCATTCAACCATTCTGTCCCCAACACACTTCACAACAAGATTTACATGTTTTGGCCAGATTTGAAAAGAAAAAAAAACTGATGACATTCAACTACACCCACACCATCTACGCCCTAGACTATTTTTAGCACCAATAAAGATAAGAAATTGAGGTAAACCTAGAAATGTATTTTATAAATCTAAAGCTAATTAAAACTGATCAAACGACAAGAAAAAAAATGATTTGACCAGGTGCATAGATTAGACAGCCCCCATCTACCAGTAAGCATTCAACTTCTTGGCTGTTTCCTCCAGGAAATGAACATGACTGGCGTAGAGCTGCAGCTCATGATTAAGCTCCATCCACTTAACTCCGGCAGCATCGGAGCCTAGCATAGATTGAAACAAAATAATTATTGTCCTTGAAGAAATGTGAATTGTTTATTGTGAGTAGTGTTGTTAAAGTCAGACACCTTAGAGAAATAGAATTGTCCTTGAAGAAATGTGAATTGTTTATTGTGAGTAGTGTTGTTAAAGTCAGACACCTTAGAGAAATAGAATTGTCCTTGAAGAAATGTAAATTGTTTATTGTGAGTAGTGTTGTTAAAGTCAGACACCTTAGAGAAATAGAATTGTCCTTGAAGAAATGTGAATTGTTTATTGTGAGTAGTGTTGTTAAAGTCAGAAACCTTAGAGAAATAGAATTGTCCTTGAAGAAATGTGAATTGTTTATTGTGAGTAGTGTTGTTAAAGTCATACACCTTAGAGAAAAAGAATTGTCCTTGAAGAAATGTGAATTGTTTATTGTGAGTAGTGTTGTTAAAGTCAGACACCTTAGAGAAATAGAATTGTCCTTGAAGAAATGTGAATTGTTCATTGTGAGTAGTGTTGTTAAAGTCAGACACCTTAGAGAAACAGAATTGTCCTTGAAGAAATGTGAATTGTTCATTGTGAGTAGTGTTGTTAAAGTCAGACACCTTAGAGAAATTCATAACACACTCTCAAACTCAATTATAACTGTAATTTATTAATGGTTCAAATATAATGCAGTCTCAACATTCCTAAAGAACTAGAAAATTTGAAACTTACCACCATGCAGTTTCAACATTCCTACAGAACTAGAAAATTTGAAACTTACCAGCATGCAGTTTCAACATTCCTACAGGACTAGAAAATTTGAAACTTACCAGCATGCAGTTTCAACATTCCTACAGAACTAGAAAATTTGAAACTTACCAGCATGCAGTTTCAACATTCCTACAGAACTAGAAAATTTGAAACTTACCAGCATGCAGTTTCAACATTCCTACAGGACTAGAAAATTTGAAACTTACCAGCATGCAGTTTCAACATTCCTACAGAACTAGAAAATTTGAAACTTACCAGCATGCAGTTTCAACATTCCTACAGAACTACCATCATCATCATGGAAGTTCATGGCCACGGTTTCCATCCACGCATTGTCTGTGTTCCGAGGGTCGTCTACGTAGCCTTTATAAATCTACAACATTTGCATTAATAATAATTAATACAGCCTTACAGATCCTAAACAAACATATCATTACCATAGTTTTAAATCAAACTCATTCATCTTTCATTTCACTTAAACTCTCACCTTCTTGTGAGAGTTTAATTTAATTTTACTTATGTATTTTACTACATCAATGATTGAGACCACTTCAGTGTTAATACTAAAGACAACATTTTAAAACCTAAAAATCAACAGGTTAAAAAGAAAATAATTACCAAAGTGCCATTGTTGAAGACCGTGTCAATGGCCTTCAACATTCTATCCTTTTCTTTTGGTGAAACTTGCATAGAGTTGAGCGCTTCTTCTCCAAACTCCCTGCGCAGTGTGGCAGAGATGTTTTCTCCTGGGTCAACCATGCCCTATAACCAATGAATAGAAAACATGATTGATTAGTGCTCAAATTATTTTATTGAAAAATATATTAAATATTTTGTTTAAATTCATCCTTAAGCATTAACTAATTCCTTATATTGTAATGTAATACCTTTATAATAAACATAATTATGATTCTTAATTTATAAAAGTGAAAGAGTTCCTCTTACACCTGGGATAGCCCATTCCTTATTGTCAGTTCTCTGGACAGCAACAAATTCTAGAATGTATTTCCCATCTTTCTGTAATTTTTCTCCTTTTTCGTTTCTTTTCCACCTGCAAGCCCAAATTTTCATACTATAATCAAGTATAAGGCAAAATATTTTGAATACAAAGGATATAATGGTATATGGTATAATATGGTATAATCAATCACCAATAAACATTCATAGACAATTTATGATAAACACACTGTATATACATTTTTGTTTCCTTTGATGCAGTTATATGATTGTAATTGCAGTATTTTCTAATACTAACCTAGTGACAATAGGATCTGCTGCGTGATTAGGTCCCCACCTACCCAAACAGCCACGACCACTGATGCCAGTTCGTCCCACAGGGTTTCTGTGCTCAATTTAAAAAACATTTTTAAAACAAACCAGTTTTATAGCAGGGGTTTAAATGATGAAATCAACATTCTCTTTGCTTTTTTAAATAATAAATATGAAGGAAAAAAACTTCATAAAAAAACACAACTGGTTTTTTAACATACAGTAAATTGGTTAAAATAATGCCGAGGCTTTTGCATAAAATCTTAAGTATAAATATTTTTTTTAAATATCTGTAGGAGAAAAATTATTTTAATCATACTTAGGACGATCTGATCCATCCAAGTCATATGTCCCATGATAGCTGATTCTGTTCACGTCCCCATCTACTGTGTTAAACCTTTTCGGACTAAAATGAAAGGTTTTTTTCAAACACATTCATTAAAGTTGTCATACAAAACATACATCAAGATTATTTAATCATTACATCAATAAAATTACAAAATAAACCAGTAAGTAAAATATGTATTGTAAATTGTAATTATTAAATTCTTATGGCTTTCATTTTTTTTAGGAAGATAAGCAAAGTTGAAGAGACAAAATGTTGGATACATACCTCACTTTCCCTGTATCAGCCCATTCAGGAATTGGTTTCCCACTTTTACCAGAAACTGTGTCTGAGGTGTATTCATGTGGCTCGTATTGATCAAACTTCACACTCCAGCTGACCTGGTCATCTTTAACAGGTGTTCTGTCCTCTTTAGAACGAGGATACGGCTTTAAAGTGAAAAACATTGAGGTTTTTTTACTACATTTTGTTTTTGTTTAAGCTAAACAAAACAGTTATTTTAAAAATTATGGAGTGATAGCAAATGCACCCCTTGCTTAAACTGACAGCAAATGTATCTTATTCACTTCAACTAAACTATTACTTATTCACAAAATAAATGCAAATGACACAAGTATACCAAGACAATCAGAGAACCATAAGGTTCCCATTCACTTTAGTTGGTCCTGCACTGGTTGTTTAAAAATTACACACGGTTAGCACTAACCTTACTCCTTGCTTTTATGTGCGTTTTGGGCGCCTTGTTTTCCTGTAAAATTAAAATTTTATCATCTTTTTAAAAAGTAGTACATTTTGAAATAAGTGTATTATTATACAATAGTACTGACAATTAAAATTAGAGTGGTAAAGAATTATGAATTATAAGCTTTTACTTAAATCAAAATGTTTGTTGTCATTATTTTCTAACTCAAATTTGACAAATTTCTACTGAAGTGATTATTTTTTAGCCTTGCACATAGACAATGAATAATATCTACATTGCAATCCAATGAGATACAACATTAATTATTAAAACTTTTAAAAATTAATGGGTGGATTATTTATGTATGTAAAAGAAAAAGTACTGACCATCTCAAAGCTTTTAGTTAAATCCTTCTGTAACAGCTGAATACTGGTCCCAGAAGATACTGATGCTTTGGGATACTTAGCAAACGTATTGGTGGATCTTCCTATACTTTTGGCATTTATTATACTTATCACTGAATTGCGATATAACTGTAAGTTAGGCAGTGCCAGATACTTTATAAGAATGTCTTTAGATGGTCTATAACATATATTCCTAAAATAACAATTCCTAATTATGCAGCAAATAGGAATCATTAAGGAGCAGATGGTTAACACCTAAAGATGAAGAGAAGGAAAATATAGTCAGTGTCAGTATAGTTCAGTATACATAACAAGAACCTATTAAAAAGATTTTTATTAAATGAGGGGAAAAGTAAGAAATGGACAGTTGGTCTTCAGCTGTTGTGTTGAAATCTTCTCAATTACATCTCTAAATTTAAAAATTTTCTTCCAAAAACAATTTCAGACTTTTTGGCAAATTTTTAATTATCTTTCCCCATCATCATACATCATTATAACAAATCAGAGATCCCTCTTCACAAAATGATGTCACACTTTAGACTTATTATTAGATCTACATCCCCCCTCCTCCAGAGAAAGAAATCTTTGTTTAAATAAAGCCTTAAAATTAAAGCCATTATTTCTTAAATTATAAATACCAACTGTGCTGACAATTATGGGTGTGGGGAAATTGCGAGATGCGAAAAGCGAAATGGCGAGGCGGGAAAATGCGAGAAGGGCGCGAAAACGGTCGGTCACGTGACTTTTTGTCTCGCATTTTACCACAAGCCGATACTTACGCTGGGTGGTGTTGAAATGCGAAGATTTCTGCGAAAAATTTACCGCACCCGATTTTCAGTGGTATTTGGTCCAGACTTCAAAGACGTTTCGTTTACATTGTTAAAACTTCCGATTTTTCCGTCGCTAGACATACTGATGATTTGTCAACTCCCCCCATCTTTTGTGTCGACTTAGAATACCACCTTGTTCGAAACTGACGGAAATACCGCCGACGATAGATCAACTTCTGTCTTTTGTGTGGAACGCCGAGGCCGCCTGATTTACCGTCTTTGAAGATCGCCGTGCCCGGATCCGCTGCCGCCGCATACATATTTTCTATTGTTGCATAGAAATTTTGTATTATAGCCGCCGCCTACGATTTTTTTCTAGCTTTTTTTTACCATATAAATCTAAGCACAAGGAAATGCCTACATCATTTGGATACTACAAAATAAAGTGACGTCACCGATATTATCAGTTGCTCGTGCTATATGGTAAGCTATGGGCCTACATCAAATATTTTAAAAATTAAGTTGAACTTATCTGAATTTTTTGGTTTTGGTGGTGGTGTTATTTGGGGTCTTCCATAAATGACGTCACACTCGTAAAAGGGGGGGGGGTCTGTAATTTTATGACGATGTGTGATGAGGGGGAGGAGGGGGGGTAGATGTGAAGTCACACTATAAAAAGCAATGTTAGAAAAAGAATTTTAGACGTTTTTTCGCGTTTTAGAAAACTGTTTTAATAAAGTGTAATAGGAATTTATTAAAATACTCTATTTTGACCGAAATTAGACAAGATTTTGGGAAAATATCGATGTTTTAAAAAAAACTCAACTGCTGGTGACAACAATGAGCAAGACATTGCCAAAATTACAGAAATGATAAAAAATAAAAATTATAAAAAACGGAAAACAGATGTTGAGCGTGCGGATGATGATGATGAGAACATGGGTGCCAGTGTTGTTTGTGGGATGAACGAGGAGGTCAACTGTGATGAGAATATGAAATGTTGTGAATGTGGATTGGAAGAAGTAGCAAAAGAAAAATGTATAAATGGGAGTCTAATGAACTGGGTTGGGTGTACTATGTGTGAAATATGGTGTCACTAGGTGTGTTTGAGGACTGTTTCAGAAGATTTTGTTTGTAAATTTTGTTTGTAATTAAAATTACTTAAAAAAATAAATTGCACTTTTTAGAATTGTTTATACTTTTACACTTTTTGCAAGTACAAAAATCCATAAATAGATGTTGCAAAATATCTCTCCTGCTGACAAGATTATACCAATTCACAATGACACAGCTCACGTTTGTATAAACATGAGCGGGCTAGATTTTTAAATTAATGCCGACTGAGACGGGAATTTCCTCTCGCTAACAAGAGCGGGCGATGACAGTAGCACAGCAACGATGTTAGGATTTTTAAATAGATAGATCTAGATATAGATCTATCTAGATCCTCTCTATCTTCTTAGTATCTAGATAAAAAATAACATACAACACTCGTGTTAAAGGGTATGGCTAAATGCTTGTTTATTTTAAAACAAAAAAAATAATTTAAATAAATAAACATGGAAAAAAAAGGAAAAAACTTTTTTCGCAAAAAGTGTCTCGCTATTTACCCTTAATTCCGCAGGTATGTCTCGCATTACCTTCTCGCATTTTCCCGCCTCGCCATTTCGCTTTTCGCGTCTCGCAATTTCCCCACACCCGACAATTATTTATAATTGATCAATCAATATTTTTTCACAATTTACAAAACATTGGTATTAAGTTTTAATAATTAATTATTTAACTAAAGATTATTTTTAGTTTACTAATATTTTTGCCAGGTTTTCAAGTTCAAGTTGTTTTTATTTGTTAGTTATAGGCCCTAGTTTCCATGGAAATAGATAATAATAAATAAAAATAAAATATTTTTTGAACAGCTAACCCAGAAAAATAATATAGGCCTAAGTCTTAATCCGAATAATTGACCTAGAATCTATCTCCTAGGCTATTTCTAAATAGGTCATTTTAAAACAGAAACAGGTGATTTTCTCTGAAGTTGTTTAATTAAGCTAAACCATTTACACATAAAAATAAGTTAATAAACATCAATACAAATTTTTATTTACAGATACTACTTTACTATAGGGTGGAATCCTGAGAAATGTATTCGCAGAGGTTTGTTTTTACGATTCCAAGTATACGATACCAAATCATTTAATAATAGAAAAAAAATATTTATGTTTTGGTACTATTTTTGTCAGCTATAACGACATAATTTTTTTATCATTACATTCTAATAGTCAATGGTGTGAAATTTCGTTAAAAAATAAAAAATATCTTATCTGTAAAACGAATGTAGATCTACATGATAATTACAGAAAGTATCGAGTACAACTAGCGACTGTGCCAGGAAGTAGAAAGGTTTCAAAGTTATTATAGTATAGATCTAGAGAATCTATTGCCGTGTAGATCTATATATTTGTAACGTTAACAAATACTTACTGCCAAAAGTTTAGAGGGTTGTAATCGTCAATTTGTGTATATCGGGTATATTGGATAATATCCAATAATACATGTGGCTTACACCTCGAAGCCTAATAGGCTATTTACTATTTAAGCCAGTTTACTTTAAACCCCAAGAGAAGCTTATTTAAATTAAGGCATCTTAATTCTAGACTGCTAAGTGCTGTACAAACATACAAGGAAAACAAATCTTTCTGGAAACTTGCGAGTTTTACTTGTCAAAATGCCGGTTTTTAGCATTGCAACAAATCTTAAACGGGATCAGATCCCAGAAAACTTTGTTCGAGAGGCTTCAAAATTTATTGCTTCAGAACTTAAAAAGCCTGAATCTGTAAGCATGATCATATTTTTGAGAAATCTATTACTATTAGTTTTTTAAATAATCTATTGACACTGACAGCCATGCCAAGGGCGGTAATTTACTCACTACTGTCGACATTGTGTTTTGATCTGTTTTGTATAGGCCTACCATCGTTTTATTTAAATAGATTCTACTAGCGTACCCAAACTGTGCGTTGCCGCTATCTTAGAAGAAAGGCTGGTAATCTATCATTTTACTATTTAGTTTAGGTACGTTAAATCGGCAGAGACTAGTTTAAGTAATGTATGTGACTCATTAAATTTTAGCATGCTAATATTTCTCATTTTTAGGAGGATTTATGTTTTGAAAGTTACAAAAATGTTTTAAATTGCATTCATTTACCCGTTTTTAAACATTTGTATTAATAACTTCAGTAATAAATAAAGACTAGTGATGTTTTCATCAATATTCAGTTATCTATATTTGACACACAAATATATTACAATATACTATATACTTCTATTAAAGCCTTAAAAATAAGGCAACTTTTTTTGACATTACTAGCCTCCTACGATTTTACGCACTTAAAACGATAGATTACAGAAAAGCTAAAGCATCATTTTAGAGGATTTCACCAGTGTGTTACCAATCATGTAATTTAGACAATTGACATTTTTGTTATTTATGTAGGCCCAAACAATGCTAGCAATATAGTTCTTGGATCCTAGTTGTTGGGGCTAGGTTTGTCCACACTACCATCTAGACACCCCAGGGAGTGTTGTATGAAAGCCATAAGTGTGTGTTAATCACCCTGTGTAATAGAGAGGTAGAAAACAACTTATCGACCAACCAGGTGTTTAGGTCATCAAAAGAAGCTATCAGGATCCACTCATTACACTACTGCAGGGACGCCGAGTGTGACTCCTGATTCGGTTTTGTCATTGAATGTTGTAGCCCACAATGTCAGAAGTGTAGGGTGCTCTTCAAAATGAATGTAGGTGCCATAGTGTTTCAGTTTGACAGTTGAATCAAATAGTACACTTGACTCCCTGTGTAGTATGCCCAATTAACAGATTCCAGGTGCTAAAGTAGCAGCTGGTGAACTCACTGTGCAAAACAGCACCCTACTTCCCCAATTTTCATGCCAATTGAATAAAAAGTGTAGCAGTGCATAAAGGACACACAGACAGACATACTTTCATTTATTTATAGAGAGAGAGGCTAGCGTGCCCATCCTGCTAGTTGCTGCAGTCTCTAAGAAAGCCTGATGCAATATATTAAGAGGATTTCATAATTAGTGTGAACTACAACACCAAATCAATCTCAATTAATTTTTACCACAAAAGATGCTATTTCTTATATTTTCCAGTATGTATTGGTACAAATTTCACCTGATCAGTTAATGACATTTGGTGGCAGTGATGAACCGTGTGCTAACATTTCTTTGAGCAGTATTGGTGTGGTTTGTGCTGATAAAAATCGTAAGATGGCTTCAAAGTTATGCCAGTTTATTGAGCAGCATCTTGGAATTAAGCAGAATAGGTAGGAGTTGCTTTATAAGATTAAATATTTTTATTTTAAACACTTAACCTTCTATTAGCACTAAACAAATATTGGGAAAACACATTTTTTTACCTCTATTTTCATATTTAAGCCACACAAGTAGGTATTTATTTTGAAATGTCCACTCACATTTAACTGTTTGATTAAAAAAAGTGTTTTAATACAGTGCATGTTTACCTATTTTTATTTAGGTTCTACATCAATGTTCATGATATTGATGCAGCTTGGTGCATTTGGAATGGCACAACATTTGGCTAATAAGTGTCTGAATTGTTTTGAATCTCTTCTTATCATCATAAATTTAAACGTGTTGTGCTACTTTGTTGTCAATTTTGTTGTGTTAAAAGTTGATCCTCCTTTTTTAAGTTTTGTTTTTGTATGAGATTTTTTTTTGTTTGTTAACAAGCCTTCAAGTTTGTGTAGTATTATTATGCACATTTTTAAATTTTATGTTTATAAACATTTTGAAAACTTGTGACAATAAAATTTTGTTTAATGTGAGCATTTATTCATAAAATAAATTTTAAAACTAGCTTTTGCTTAGTTTTGTGTTTGTGATCCCTAATCTGTCATGTTCTACAAACTTAAATTTATATTAAGTGGTAAAACACAGGGTTCATGTGAATTTTTTTTTACTTGTAAAAAGCAAAGCAACATTATGAGAGAAGATGTAAGGTTAAGGTTAATTTTAGTGTCGCTTTGACAGATTTATTATTGTGAGCCTGCAAGACAACTGACATCTACTTTCCTCCAACGAGAAGCTGCCAAACTGTCGTGCATGGGTCTTTATACCCAAGAGAAATGTAAAATAATATAAATAATCCCTTAACCCTTGTTGGTGTGTCAAGGGCTGTTCCATGGTGGTGGCCACCTCTCTCCATGCCTGACCACAGCTGGATGTGTCCTTATAGGTGGCTTGCCTTGGTCACAAACACGTGGCCATCAAAGATAGTCTAGGAACTCTTGCCCCCTGGCAGGTGACCAGTGTGGCAGCGTTAGCATCTTTTGTTTGAATTTTGGGAGTTTTTTTCCCGTGATGGGTTGCTGTTGCCAGCTTTTGAGCCTTATCTGCCTGGGGTTCAAACTCTGGACATTTTGGTTCAGCAACAAAGATCTTTACCAACTCACAAGGGAAACAACAGGCATAAACTCACTGGAGTTCTTATCTATTTCTAACCTGGCTTTAAAATATAATGAGAAAATTCTGTTTTGGCATAGGGTAATTTTTAAAAAATATTTGTTTAACCACTTAACTTTTATAGACATAATGTAATTATTAATAACTTAAAAACCACTTAAGGTCGACAGGTGTTTTATTAATTTTCCAAAAAATTGACAACCTCTCAGATACACAGGGAATTACAAACTTATATCGAGAGAGTATCATATTTAATTACAACTAAATATTATAATCATACTATAATTTTAATATGAACAAGAACAGTCATAAAATACACTGAAATTATGATGAAGCTCAACTTGATGAAAGGAAAAAAGAATACACTATTAAAAACTCTGGAAATGGAGTTTATAAACTGATAATTAAACAAATGACTGCGCTTTTAGTTTTAGAATATTTTTTTTATATAATAATAGTTGTTAATTACTAATTGCTCCCCTTTCCGTGCTGAAAAAAATATCACAGGCAATTATTTTTATGTGTATTTCTTTTGGGTATTTATACTGCGAAATAAAATGAATGTGATTGACAATGTAAACGTGCATGTCAAAACATTAAAAATCACAGTATAATGAAAGAATTGAGAAGTTAACTGTAGCCACATAAAATTTGTAACCAAGATTTTCTCATGCAGATTAATTTGACAATTTAAATTTGTAGAATTCCATAACACTTTAAAGTTTTTTTGTAATCTATTAGTGCAAATACCCTTTATAAAAATTGAACACATCTTTAAAAAAAAGGATGACAATTTAAAAGATCACATGAAAAAATGGACTTAAAAACTACAACTATGTTGTTTATTTAGCAGTTAAAAAACAACAACCGATCAATGAATGATACACAACATCTATCCCAGTAATGGCCAGCCATTTAAAAGATGTTCAACTGGAGTAGGTACTGTGTACATTTTCAAGAGACCACTGCTATTATTCAACTCTTTCAACATTTCAATTAACTAAATACTTGGAATTATAATTTACAAACAAAATAGTTCATGTTTATTATTCAAATATTGTTTCAGTTTAAGAAATGAAGTTGAATACATTTAGTGTTGGAAATAAAAGAATCTTTTCTAAGTCTGGCCATTACCGATCCACAGCGTCACAAAAATTAATAAATATTTTATCCCCTTCATATTATCTAATCATTCATACATGCAGCCAACGTATAACTGAAAGCTTTACATAAGTGCTGATAATTTCACACAAAGAAAAACTAAAAAATTCTCTTGATTTTTGCAGAGTAGCACAAATCTGCAAGATTTAAAGCTAGATTAGAAATAAAATAATACTGTTACAAAGAATAAATCATACTTTAAACAAGTAATATTAAATACAGTATTCAGCATTAGAGTTGCCATTGTGAAATTTAAAACTCTAGACAGAATTGAAAAGCTGTTAGACTTACTGCACATCTTTATCTGTTATTTCATACACTGAAATTACATTTAAAAATACGCTATGCTTTAATAGACAGATAACACATCAGTATAGTTAAATAAATAGAGAAAATTTGCCACCATGCATACAACAATTTTTAAATATTACCAATCATTTGTAGCATAATCTACAATCATATATACTGTTAGTGTTCTTGATGGTACTGGTAAAATTCTATATACATTTTAAAACTTGGAAAAAAAGTGTAGCATAAAACTTAGTAGACATTAATATCAATCAGATCAAGTTAATTCCCTAATATAGGTGGGAGTATAGGTAGTACTGTTATTTAGGTAAATACATAAAAACAATGTGTTCGTATTCCCTAATAATTATGTGCAATTCTGTCTGTCTGTATATATATGTATATATATTAATTTATACATATATATACATATAAATATACACAGAGAGAGAAATAGACATTTTAATTCTATTCCACATTTGTATTGGAAATAACATATACCTTAGCTAGCCAATTTTTTTACAAAGCCATTATAGTGCTGTTATAATTAAAGCACTGCCTAAATAATTTAACAATTCAAACCATGATGTAAACCTCTGGATGAAATTTTCTTTTTAGTCCTAGTTTTTTTATGTCATGGAAAAAGTAAAACAAATTACAGCATATTACATCGTTGTTTGGTAGCTACATGTGGACCTCTACATTATACTACATTCTTCAAAACAGTTCAAAAACAAAGGTTTCAGGTTGTAACTTAAAGATAATTTACCATGCACTAGAAGTATTTGCTCACCCAAATACTGATTTGATCTAACCAAGCAACAATCTATCAATACATTTAGGATACAAAGTACTCATTAGCACAATCATGCCACCTGTGAGATATATCAACTCTACTAGTTATTCCACTTTAATATTAATCAAACTTTCCAATTATCAAGCTTTTTATGTTTTAAGTTTCTCTTCAGTATATAAAATAACAGGTAAACCAGTAATTATGTTCTATAACCATGTATGGATATTTTTAAAAACCTATGGCTGCTGAGTAAAAGTGTCAAAAGAATAAGTTCTATGTAGAGGTAACACATATAACAGTGATCTCTTCTTTAATGCTCTCATATTTTAAATAGATAAAAGTGTATATATATGTATCAAAAAGGTAGCTTAACACAGAAAAGATACAACATTTAAGCAAAGTTGTATAAAAAAACTAAGTCAAAAAACAAGAAAGCAGAAATTGTGTAGCCTTAAATAAGTACAGAAAAGAAATATACACTAGGCGTACAAAAAGTGTGAACATATGAAAAGATATACTGACTTAGATATCACTAAAAACAAGATGCCATTATTTTACATACACGACAAATTATTTACATCAATAAAATGCACTTTATAGTAACACTTAAAAGAATGAGAAACTTTTTGTATACAAACAAAACCACTCACAAAAAATATACTAAAATTTAAAATAAATCTCTTAAATGCAGAAATAAAATTTGATATAAGGCTCTATCCATAGAATTGTTTTGAAATATCAATCTCAAGTTGTAAAATTGATGTAAAACATTTGATTTCCCAAAATATGAACATTAAAAACCTATTACAGAGAAAATTGTTTGTATTCTAAAGCATGAATTATTATACTGCTCTATAACCACTAGTACAATTTACTACTTTAAACTTGATGGATATAATCAAACACAACATCATATTATTGTTGAATGTGGATTCCTAAGCTTGAGGTATCAGATGTTAGAAACTACTAAGCAGCTTATGATACAGAATCAACTGGGAGGTTCAGTAGAGTTCAAGTTTATCAAAAGCTCACAGACTGGACCAAGTCCTGTGCAATTATTTAGACAGAAATGTAGTAACTTTCAAAGAAAAGTTCATTTCTTATTAAATATAGGTAGAAAAGTATTTCTTTTTTAAAATCAAACATGTTGCAAGTAAAATAAAAACTTGTGTGACTAAAACTATATCAAACCTCCTAAATATGTGGTTTAAATCAGCTGGAGTTTATAAATATATAATTATCGGAGTAATAACATTGCTAATTATAACTAAAACAACCATCTTTCTTCATTGACACAGTCTGCAATAAGCAGCAGCTTTCTGCTTTAAGCTGAAGACTCCTTAAGATTGTCAAAATACTCCATCAGCTGCTCATATGTCATCCCCATTGCTTCGTAGTCCCATTCAGCTTCATTGTACCCCATACCACAGTCATTATCTGGAAGAGGGTTGGAAGTTATCCGAATGCTGCATTCTGACCCTTTGTAAGTGGACACCATGCTGCTACGGTTACTCTCAGAACCTGCTGTTACACTTCCAGTAACTCCGCTAGTAGATTTGCTATCGTTGAGTTCATTACTTACAGGTCTTCTAGCAGAATGGCGGTGTCTTTCAGTGGGTAAGGCGTTGGGCACAACCATTTGATTACCATTAAAATCTTCTTCTGCCATTAAAGCATGATTGCAGCCAGCATTTGCTGCACCGTGTCGTTCCAGTGTTGCACGCCCAATCCACACCCAATCAGGAGCTTGAGAAATGGATCCCGTCATGATTCGTGAATTTTTAGGTGAGCGCTTTCGCTGATATCTCACCATGAAAACAGCACAGTTGGCAGTGAAGACTAGAATGGCAAAAACAAAAACAGCCACCAAGACATACATGCCTATTTCTAGTGGAGATGGATGCTTTACTTTAGTACTGACAGGCTGCTCTAGGGCTTCTGACTTGGGCTCCTGGGTCACTTCGTCATCATCAACATCAGGCAGAGTGTGGGTGTCAAATTTATCAACAGGGGAGACCTTATGTTTAAAACATTACAATCTTTTGAAAATTCTTAACCATAAAATGATTTCATTAATAACAAAATTAATTTTTTTATAGCTAATTTTTAATTATGAAAAAGCATTTAAGTTTAAGAACTATAAAACCAAAAATGAATAACCTACAGTACCATAAAAATTTGATAGTTATTTAATGCAGACAATGAAAATATATATTACCTTGGGAGCAGGCTTTATAAATTTACTCTCTTGATGCTTTAAACTGAAGAATTCATCTTTGCTCATAATTTCTGAATGATGATCATTCACATTCACATCACTTTGAATCGCAGCATTGTAATTGTCCATATCTTTAGTAAATTCAACCTATCCAGATATTTGATAAACATGTAAAAATCTATTTATTAATGGCTACCATGAAATAATTTACTTTTTTTCCTCTGTTGTTTTTTAATGTGCTATTTGACGATAGCATAAAATAGAATTTAGCTTGAATATTAAGATTGTAATCATATATTGGTATACTTCCTAAAAAAAGAACATTGCTTTGTTTTTGATGAAGTTGTTTTTTTTATAAATCTGCTTACCTGAACATGGACATACTCAGCATCCAGTGTGCGAGGTTTCTTTTTCGTGCATGCTTTAGTTTCTCTCAAGATGACCTTGACTATTTCACCTTTGCCATTACCAACAGCTCTAATGCTAGGAGGAAAATTTGCTTCAGTAAAGTGTTGTTTTGTCACTTCAACTATATCAGTATTTACTGAGGTCACCACCAATTCATACTCCTCTGGGTCTACACTAGACAATGGCAGAGTTGTCCCATCTTTAAATTCTATATCAATGTCAAGCAAAGCTTCCTGTGGAGACAACAAGAACAAAATAAAAAATGCTTATTCAACTACTTTTTGATGTTTAAATACTAATATTTTTTACATTATTCTGTACTAACCTGTGATTTAGAATTCAGTTGATCTCTGAGATAAACAGTTGCTAACAAAGCACCAGGTATATTTTTATCCTCTGAAATGTGCAGCTTCATACCACTAACCACGCGCACCATCATGCGCTCTATAGCTATTTTATCTTCACCAACTTTGATCTCCCTAGTACCCAGTATTTTTCCAGAAGCGGAAGTAACCTAAAATAATCAACCAATAAATAAGTTTGAACTACCACATTGTATTACTTCATATAACAGCAAAAGCAATCACAAGTATGAAAGCTAAAAAATGATCTGCTAGGTTGGTTGTTAAAAAAAACAGCTGTACCTGAATCTCAGTAACACCTGGTGACAACCCTATAACAGAGTCTCTCACTATTGTGGCTATATTGGTGTTCTTCACTTTCAGCCTGTCCATTACAAACTTTGTAACCTTGAAGGCGGTCTTTTTATTTCTATAGTACAGGGTGGCTTCACCTGGTACATTGATTGTAAACTTGGCAAAGACATCAATTAAAGACTGCTGATACTTGTTGCGGCAGGTTGGAGACTCAGCTTGTTCACTTTCATTCCCCATTATGACTCTTGAGTGGGTCAAAAGACCAAGATCAACACTTCTTTTTGATCTGACAAATACATGTTTCATTAGACACAGCTAACCAACTACATTAGAAACATTGGTTTAAATTTATTCACACACAAAACTGTTACTATGGTAGCTTACATGTGTTTGGGCTTATTGACTTTCCACCCCCTCACTTGACTCAGCTTGATATCTGAGAGTTGGATATCCAGCCGTGGGTCTGGAACCCAAACTCTGACGCCCACAAGTGCGATTTGGTCAGCTGTTCTCACCATGATAGTTACATTTTTGGCTCCACGAGTTTCTGTGCCATCCAAGAAAATATTTTCACACGAGCTGGACACCTAATAATAGAATTCAATGCATTGTGAAGGAAATGAATAACATTAACAAAGCAGGTGACTGAAACAGATTGAAATGGTTAGTTATGGTCCATTTCTCTCCCTGTAAATAAATACTCTATTTTAACTTTAATTCAAGCTAAAAAAAATATTTACTTGAAGAGCTTCATAATCTGATGAGCGACATGTGCAATCTGTTGTTATCTCCTTGAAGGTGTTATTGTAGGACACAGAATACACTAGCATATCATGAGTCAAAGCAGTTCCAGTTAGAATAGCTGTATTCAGAATATTGCGCTCCTGTTATAAGAAAAATATATATAAATCATTGATGCATATATGTATATTTTAAAAACTTGAAATATTCTAAGAAGGTGTCTATGTAAAAAATACCTTAAAATAAATGATAAAAACCAACCTTCAAAACAGTAACTATGTGATCTGTTTTTCCATTAACAATAGTAAATTTTGCAACTATACGGCTTCCTTCAGGGTTAAAAAAAGCATTCCTGGACAAACCATTCTTCTCGTAATCAACATTCCACACAATTCTGGCAGCTGATGTAGAACTAGTACTTGAGAGGACTCGAAACTGCCATCGCATAATTTCGTCGACTCTGAGGTTTGATGATAAAAGTTTTTTTAATTAACTAAAAAGTAATAATAGAAGAATGTGCTATGCAAGAAAAATCTTTTTAATTCTTTTTCTGTATGTTTAACAACTGTAGTTGCAATACCTATTCTTAACTAATTGTAAAAAGATATAATTATTCTTCACTATACTTACTTAGTTGTTTTTGTATTTTTAACATCTTGCTTCTGAAAAATTGTAACAGTTGAAGTCCCATCTTTTCCTTCTGACTCAAACTTTAAACTCCAAGGGCCATCTTTAGCTGTATAGGCTCCTTCAACAGCAATATTTCCTCTGATTTTTACTCTATAAAAATGTTGTAATGATCAGTTGGCTACTTACAGGCAGTTCATACACTCAATTTAATTTTTAATGTGTAAAACTCATCAAACGGACGTTGTTGGCAATGGTCGAGCTTCCATCTGCTAACCCGAAAGTCTCAAATTACAGATCCAATGCTAGAATCTGAAAGATGTCCCTGAGTCTACCCAGCTTTGATTTACGTTAGAGAAACAGAGGCGACTGGGCATAGTGTTGACCACACTATCCCCCTGTATGCCAAAGTCATTGAAACAGATATAACTCTACTTCAGTCTGCTACAGGTGTCTTGGGAACAAAAAGATGATGAAAACATATCAAAGTAAATTTTACTATATAACAAATGCTATAAAATTATAGAAGTGATAAATAAATATATATATATATATATATATATATATATATATATATATATATATATATATATATATATATATATATATATATATATATATATATATATATATATATATATAATATATATATATATAGTATTTACTTACTGCACAACAAACTCTTTTAAAGCTGAATTTTTCTCCAAAAGGACAGGTACTTCAAATTTGGAATTTGGCAAAAGGTCAGTCTTGGGGATCCTAAAGATTAGGTCTTTATCTCTATGCTCCTCATAGCTGTAGTTCTCCTGCTTGAGCTTGAAGGTGGAGATGAGTTTTTTCTCTTTGTTGATGGACTGAGCTTCAACACGAGCTGGTACAATAGTGTTGGACACACTAGCGCATTCTTGACTTTGCTCCACTCTAGATAAATCATAGAAGACTTGAACATCCTGGTCAAAAACAGATGTGTTGGATGTATCCCACCAATGCTCTGGGATGGTCAAGCTTGCAACACACGCATTACTGTCCCCGTTTAGTACACACACTGAAGTATACTGTTCATTCCCTCTGGTCAAAAAGATTTGAGCACACCAACGTTGACTGTAAACATAATAAACATTATTGAATTCCTGTTTCTGTTTTCTGGCTATTGATACATGGACTAAAACCTGCACAAGCGGATTGGAATATGACACCTTCCGAGAAACAAGATGTGCACTAACATCCATATTGTGAATTATATGTCTATGCATATCAGTTTCAATGTCACTTGTCTCATCAAATTTTAAAATGTTTGCAAGAACTTTATTTGGCACAACCTGCATTGAATGAAACAGAATTATTATAAGTCAGTGAAGAGATCAAATATAAATAGCACACTTTAAAAATATTACATATTATACAGTACCCACCTCATACATTTCAAACGGGCCATGGCTTGCTCGAAGTTTATACACCTCAGCTGGATGAGTTAGGATCAAGGATTCTTTCACCACATTAGGCTCTGAAATTCTCAGTTTGTGGTATGGTGATTTTAGAAAGAATCCATCTTTACTATCATCAAGATCTAAGTTTATACACTGCAAGCATCCTAAAAAAAGAAAGGAAAAAATAATTTAATCGTAATAATAAAAAAAATTTCAAACATAGATACAAATTAAATTATTAATTAAAGTTACGTGTTAGAAATATCAATATGAAAATTAATTACTATAGGTCTATAATTAATGTAATTTAGGCCCTATGTCCATTTATATATTACAAATATTTAGTTATGTTGGGTCTACCTAATATATATACTTAGCCTTTTTAACTACATTTTTAATTAAATTGCTTTCTAACTTAACCTATAACATTGTAAAATATAGGGCCTATCAATTATAAGAAAAAAAAAACAATTTAAGCCCAAATAAAAATTATGTTTTAAAAACTCTAAATTCTATTCATAGCCTACAAAAATCAAGAAAACCAGAATGAACTTTATCTTCTATATTCTTGCATCTAGATTAAAATGAATGAGATTCTGCTAGGTCAGCAAATTCATACATTTATCCAGTGAGGACCCTCACCCCTTTTCAGTCAAAACTCAACTGCAACAACCTACCAAGCCATAGTTAGACTAGGGCTCAAAGGTAATTTCCGGTCTGGTGCCAAATGACATACAGATATAATAAAAAATACACTGAATTTGTAAAAAAGTAGCACACAGTAAGATAATTCAAAGTAATAATATAAACAATCTAATTTAAATAAATAGGTCAGGCCACATACCACACACAAATAATGTGTCGTGCCTTAGCAAAATAAACAACAGTGAGAAAAAAAGGCTTTACTGCTCATTTTAGCCAATTTTACACGTTGCATATTGTCAGGCAAATTAATAGCAGGGGATCGGAAGAAATGGAAGGAAATGGTGGAGGCATAATGTTCAATAAAGAGCAAAGAGGACTAAGTCAATTAAGTCAATAATGTCAGGCACCAACCAAAATGCTGCGAAAGTGCGCATTAGATTGGTTGGCAGCTGACACTACTTGTGACTACTACACTTAGACTACACTAGTCTCCTTCCATGAGCACTATGGGCCTAATATATAAATATAATGACATCTATTTTCAATAGGTGCCTACTTACTTTTCATGAGGATCTAATCTAGAAAATATTCTAGCTAGATCTATGGGGGGAAGGGGGCTAAGACCAAACTAACGGTAACAGTGTCTGGCACTGTCTGGGTGTTAGATCTAGAAATCTAGTAACAATACCATGACCACAGCATTAAGTTGAATAAGTGCAGCAGGCATTAGATTAGCCTAGGCAGGGCTTTAGTAGGCAGGCTATAGGCCTAATCTAATGTTATTAATATTTAGATCTAGACAACTGCTAGTCTTGGACCTCAGAAGTTCAGTGAATGTAGATCTAGATCTAGATTTCTAGATCTTATCTACACAGTAGATCTCTAGATCTAGACAGACAATCAAACTACAGAAAAAAACCTGTTCTTTTTTTTTTAGTTCTTACCAAAAGAAACAAAAACAACCAAGCAAGAGAGCAGAGTATAGCCTGGTTTCTCAGCCATGGTTAATTAATATATCTTTGAATCTTCGTTATATCAAATGCAATCAATACAGCGTCTATCAGAATGTACGTGCATGACCCAATTCGCTGACCAGCGAAAGGTGCTCGCTTCCTTCGATAGGCACTGTTCCTAGTGTTATTCTACCAATAATCCGCCATCTTTGGGCCGTATTACAGATCGCAAGAAACGGAAAATTATCTCCGAATCTGCATATAGTTCGAAGCTAATATCAAAATATAAAAACAAATATTGTAAAAATCTACTTTTTTCGTTTTAATAAAATATAACATGTTACTATTGTATATATTATTTTAAATTTATTAACGAGCTATTTCGAATTTATAAATGTATTTATAAATGTTTATTACTTTGTATTCATTCCCCTTTTCCATTTTCTTTTGATCTTGTTAGGATCTACTTTTAAATAACATGATTGTCAGTCTATAAAGCGCTAGGCTACTACTTGAAAGCTAGTACTACCAAAGTGCTACTTGTTTTTTTTTAATCGTTTTTAAATCTAGCAACAGTTGGCAAATAAACGTGTGATGTGGAGGGAAGGGGAGTAAATCTATAACAAATTATGTCCACATTAGTGGCTCCCGACAAATGAGCTGAGGGTTCCTACATATTATTGACACGACAGAATGATTTCATAGATATGGTTCCAGACAAACAGGTCAACACTTTATGACCAATTTTAGTGAGATGTAGCTTAACCAATTTACCCAACCCACCAACCACACATATTTTCCCTCCACTACCACAATAATCTTTTTTTTTTCAAAATGCCTCTTATAAATAACTATTATAGCGTGCCCGTCCCCGCACAATGCTGCGGTCTCAGAAGAAAGGCTGATGAAATATTTCAAGAGGATTTCATCAATGCGTTACCAATCCTGTATTTTTAAACGCGTGACCTTGTTTTCTACAACCGAGTTATTTCAATGTAAGCAAAGCAGCCGCTATATTTCTTGGATCATAGTTGTTGAGGGGCGGGTTTGTCCAGATTACTGCCCATGACGCCCCAGGGCGGCCGCGTGAAAGCCTAGAGTGTACGTTAATCGATTGTAGGAAAAATGGTCACAGGAAAAAAAAAACAGGAAAAAAGTCACAGGAAAAAAGTCACAAATATATATTTACATGGAATTTGTTAATACTTTTATGTATTAAATATTCAGAGAGTGCAAATTAACTTAGGATTAATTTAATGTAATGTAATGTGTGTAGGTTGTATAAGCATAGTAATTTTTATAATTCATCTAAAAATATTTAGTATGAAGTGTGTGATTGTAATTATGTTAAACATAATATCAATAGTATTCAATAGAATGCTCCAAAGTCCGCGGTTTTCATCGTGTTTTTTTTTAAATATCAACATCTGACTTACTGCCCTCAACTCATCGCAACCACCTTTACTGCCCACATTTATCACGCTCATTACATAACAAAGCATGGGATCAAAACAGAAAGCCGACAAGGTTCAAAGGCTGTCATTGACACAAAAAATCAACAACACACAACATGTTCGGACAATGCCTGCTGAGGAGAGGCCGACAACAGAGTAGCCTACGGCAAAACATATGCAAAACACAATAATGTGCCTAATTTCTTTTATAATTAACGTCTCTACCGCGTATTTGACTAAATACGTAACAACATTTGAGATTGTTGTGTAAATTATGTTAGAGTATTATTACTTACAATTATTATAAACCACAATGCTTTTAACGTCTATAAATAATTCATGCTATCAAAAAATACAACCCACAACAATAAACATACAAAATTTTACAATTCTTAATTAATAAATCAAAATATTTTTAAAAAGATTTTTGTGACTTTTTTCTGTGACTTTTTTCCGATAACATTTTTCCATTGTGACTTTTTTTCTGTGACTTTTTTCCTAGCAAAAACTGTGACTTTTTTTCTGTTTTTTTTTCCTGTGACTTTTTTTCCGCTCACCCGTTAATCACCCTCCATAGTGAGATGAACACACTTCAGCGACCACCCAAACATTTTAATCTAAAATAATTAGAATGTTTTTTTTATTATTATTTAAGACCACTTTTTAAAGGATCGAGCACATACATTTTAATATTGCCTATACACTCAGTATGTATGTAGCCTATATAGAAAAATGTCGTATAAATAACTTATGAATGTACTCCACCACCGTCCCCTTTCCATACTTCGTCCACACGCGTCAAATAAAAGCGTTTGTATTGACGTCATAACTTGTTGACTTTTAAACAAGCTTTTTCTTAAAAAGAAGAAACAAAAATGTAAAGATAAGTGCCTTATCCTTATAAGTGCCTTATCCTTATCCCCAAGTGTTTCTTCCAGACTTTTAACTCCCCCCCCCCCCCCCCCCGAAGAGATGCCTGGAAGAAACTCTGCTTATGCCCAAACAAAAACTATCATACTTCATTATTTATTGAGGTGCATCGATGAAGGAGTGCCACTGGTAGGGGTACCGGGTAATATTGAATGAGGTAGTTTCGCTAGGAGACTTGTTGTAGGGAGCCGTATTGACGGGGGCTCAATTGTCGGTCTTTTATCGATAGCCTTATCGACGGGAATGGGACGGCGTTTTTGTATGGTAGAGCATTCGGTTGCTAGCCCGAAGGTCTCGAGTTCGGATCTCGGGACCCAGCTGTGATGGGTAGCCTACCTGACTCACGATGGATAAAGTAAAAGTGATACCATCCCTAAAAATGCCGAGGTCAACAACATATGAACTCTACTTCATTAGCCATAAAGATCGTTATGGCGCATAAATTCTTTTCAAAGAGCTCCACTGCACTAGGTATACAGAACCCTCCCAAAATGAAACAAAAAATGTTGTGTCAGTTTGATGTTTAGGACTAGATTTTGGACAGTTCGTGCAGATTGAAAAGTATGTGGCCAGTTATCAAAACGCACTCGTTTTAATAAATAACATTGAAACGACAATTTGAACTGTTTTCCATGTTGAAAATGAATAATAAGTTTCAATTGTAAAATTGACACCGTGAACATTGTATGTTATCACAGAGAGTGTCTTTCAATTATCTTTCTCGCAGCAACGGACGAGTGGTCAGTAAGTCTTGAAATAAATGACTGTAGAGCTGACGCTGGAAAATTGCTACAATTGTCTGTCGTAGTCTATATGATGCAAATGTAAGATAATTATTGTAAACTATTCATTGTTGTTTAATACATTTGTGGTGTAACAAAATGTACCGTACGAGCTGACCCGCGGCATATCATATGCCGCTATTTAGTTGTTTTATTTTCTACTTTTCAGTAATTCATAATTTGTGAATTCAACAGTACCAATGCTGCCACTGAAAATATTTGCTTTAAAACACTATCAGTAGGTCGTTAAGAACGATACTACCCCCACCCTCCTTTCCCCAACCCCTACCCAATACCCCCCCCCCCCTCTCCCCGTGAAAGCAGCCTCCTCTTAGTTACCTCACCTAAGTTTAAAATAGTTTCAAACTAAATTATCTGCCCCTAATAGCCGTCACTAAACCCGCTCTATGATTGTAAACATTTAGCATGAACCACAGCTCACCAGACCATGTAGGGGTAGGGTGGTAGGGAGCGCGCTTAAGAAGAGAATTATATATAGGCTATAGAAGATTCGAATAACTCTTCCGCAACTAGATCTAGATGTTCAGGTTATTATTGACATTTCTCGTCATTTAGTTTTAAGCATTTCAAGTAAAGGGAAAGTACTCATGAAATTTATTGATCGTATATGTCACTTCCTACAAACCTAGGCTAGTCATTTTCATAACAACGAAGTTGAAACAATTGATTCTAATTTTAGCTTTCGGATTGTATTTGTATTATCAGGTTGAGATAGATCCAGATCAACATGCAGCAACAATGGATGGATATGAACTTTGTCTAATGCTGTTGTAAAATAAATGTACGCCTAAATAATGAAAGATAAATTTAGGCTAAATCTTTTAGTAAAAAATAAATTTAAATTTAAATTTTACTTCTCTGAATTCTGAATGATAATCTTTAAAAATAATTTAAAATTTAATCAAATTCTTATTCTACTTTCAGTACTAGATCTAGATGATGATATAGATCTAGATCTAGTAGTTAACTAGAATTAGAATCTATCTAGATTCTAGATGTAGAAGTAGATCTATCACTTATTCACTAGTATAGAAGAGGGTATCTCACGATATAGCGTAGGGTAGGAAATTATCCGGTAATGTTTGTTTGGTTTAGTTAACATTCGCTACTGTAAACCCTGGTTTAATTGAAATAAAACTTAAGTCAAGTGCATTAAATTAATGTTTTAACTGATGTTTTAAAACTTAAAGTTTGATTGACAGAAAATTACTAAATTAGTAACAATTAGTTATAGGTTATACTTATATATTATATATTATATAGATCTATAAGTAGATCTAAATATTATTAATAAAGTTGTGTGTAATAATTAATGTTTTTTCTTAAGAAGACGATTAGACTTACTAAATTTTAAAAAAGTAAGAAGAACCAGAACAATGTTTAGTAGCAGCAATAATTAGCTCATATAGAGAGCCTACTTAAAATAATTAGGAATACAAAATAATTAGTAAAACCGTATTTAAAATGCAACTTAACAATCTATGCATATTTTTAAACATTGTGTATTAAAAATAATATGGCACCAAATAAATGATGGTTTACAGTATTTCCTGTGGTTTCCAGAACTGACTGACTTCGCCATGGTTTTACTGTTTTTTACTGCTGTTTTAGTCCGGAATAATAACCGACACTATATCGTGATATTACCCAGAAGAGATCTTTGACTCCATAACTCACTAAAAGCCTAAGCTGAACTCTTCATCTACTGTGTACTTACTTACTCTACCGACTACTTGTCTACCCTACCTAACACTACTAGATCTAATCACTTTGTAACAAACTTATTTATTTAATCTGACATGCTAGTTATTGCCAACAGAAACTTCATTTTGTTTTTACCACAATGTTTTTTGTATTTAACTATTCATAATAATTTATAGTATTTAGGCCTATTGTACTTCAATCGTCCTAATTTTTAAACCTGTTATTTTTTAGTGGGCTATGCAATATTTTAAAATAATAAGCCCAACTAAATAAATAACCTGGGGGGGGGGGGGGGGTGGGGGGGGGGGAGAGAAAGAGAGTTAAGTAACCACATTTGACTTTATAAACTACCTTACTAACATTAATTATTAATTTCATGAGTGGCACGCCTGGTTTGTAAATAACCTTTTATTTAAAAAGTGTTAGGCTACAGTAATATGTTTTAAAATAATGTTTTGGGATGGATACATACAAATATTGATTTAATTTGGATTGTATAACTAAGATAAGATAAACCTACAATTGCTTTGGTTTAATAAAATAATTAACTGAATAGCATTAACATACTTCTAATTTTTTTTCAGATTTTGTGGAGAAAAATCTTGAATGGAGATTGCCATGTAATCTATATGATGTGGTTGTTCCTCTGCTCTCCATAAGCATGTCTGGAAGTCATAAATCACCTTCCACAGACAACAGCCTGGGGGCTGGTCTGGACCATGAAGAGAGCAAGACAGAAGAAGACGACATCTTTGCACAGCTGGCCCAGAAAGAAAGAGACCTAATTTTGGCTGCAGAATTAGGAAAAGCCTTGTTAGATTCCAATCAGGAGCTGCAGTCTCGCTATGACCACGTTGTTGATGATTTCACACACAAGATGGAGGTAACACATTCATTTATTTTAGATAAATTTGAATTAAATATTAAACTAAGTAGACATTTCAACTAAATTTAAAAAGGAAAGAGCATAATTGAATTGAATTTAAAAATGTATTTAGATAAAATCCTGGAAAAGTTTGTTACTTTGTAGGTTGGAATATTCAAAACTTGTCTCTGCTTATTTTTCACTTTGAATATATTAAAAATAGAAAGTTTAACACTAACACTGATTCAAAATTGAATATTATGTTTTTTATTTTAAATCAAAACAGGATTTACAACAAGAGAAATACAACCTTCACCTTGAACTTGAAAAAATGGAGGCAGAATATCAAAATGCTATCAAAGACTTGCAAGATGATATCATATCTCTCCGTAAACAGCTTCAAACAAATGACGATCTACAGATCTCTGAGCGGGAGAGGTCTAGGTCCTTACGTGAAGCACAGCGTAACTCAGACTTTCTAGCAGAACAAGTGAAAAAAGTGTGTATTGATTTAATAAATTGTAGTTTTTATGGTTAAATGTGTTGCTTTTTTTATTCAATGTATTTCATTAAAAAAAATTCCAGAAGAAAATCTTAAGTGTTATCTATAAAAAAAACAATCGTTGACCAGTATTTTACACATTTTTGTTAGTTTTTGGAGCATAAATTTGCTTCTATTATACAATTATAAAATTTAAATGTATTGTAGGCAGCTGTGAGAGAAGAGGAACTCTTGAGGGAACTGAATGAACAGAAGGAGAAGAATGAGTCGAGTTCAGCCACCATCAAGGATCAGATGGACCATATAGCTATGTTAAGAGACCAGGTAAAAACACAATTTTACAGTACTTTCTTTACTTTATAGTTGGTTTTTTTTTACCAGTCAGTGATCATATGGAAATCTGCACATGCTCTATGTTTTTGATATTATGTCTATAGGTAGAATATTTGAGTGAAAAATTGAAGGAGACAAATCAAAAGCTAATAGAAGTTCAGGGGGAGAGAGACACACTGCTGAACTCTATAGAGGCCACACAGGAGCAGATCCAGTCCTTGGAGAGCAAGATTTTACTGCAGGAGGAAAAGGTGAAACTCATCAATAAAGTTTTTATTTGATTTTGTCTAGGAGAGGTTCTTTTTTAAAAACATTTAAATCATTCCTGGTTTTGTTTTAAATATTAGTTAAGTAAAAGTAAAGTAACCTTACAGTCCATGGGGCAGGTGGAGCAGAGTTAACCAGGTTTAGTGACCTCAGCATATGAATGGAAAGTGTGGTTAGCACTATACCCTGGCATCTTGGATTTGAACTCAAGACTTTTGAATCAGTAGTCAATTGATCTACCATTTAACCTCACCATCGCATATTGTTTTAACTATAATGATTAAATTATGGTACTTGTGCACTCTTTTTATTGTTAATATAAAAAGAGCCTGAATTGGAGTTTTAAATTGTCGAACCTTTCAGCTTCACCGGCAAGCCAACGACATGGTAGAGCTGCAGGAGTCCAATTCTGATCTACAGCTTCAGCTTGAGCACCAGCAACAGCAGCCACTCTACCGCCACTACAGCAGCAGGGCAGGCAGTAAAGGGAACTTCAATGGAAACAACCTGAAAAATACCAGACCACAGACTCTGTTTTTTGAACTGACTCAGGAGAAACATAAACAATTCCAGCTACAACAGTCTGTTGAGGGAAGTAACAAGCATTCCAGGGCAGTTCCAGACGCTATGCCATCAGGTGAACACACGTCTGAGAGGTCGTTGTTTGATGAACTCAACAGCTCACAAGCCAAAGGTCGTGAGCTCAGTGCCACATCACTGCTGGCGGAGTTTTCGACTCACCATGGCCACTGTAGAAACGCCAGTGACTGCAGTTTGTCATCACTCACCGAGGGCTCTCGCAAGCGCCACCACAACAATATTGGTGGGAGCAGCGATGACGACTCAGATGGAGGGGCAGACAAATGCAACAGGAACAGCAACTGCAAGCAGACAGTGTACTCCAACCCTGATGCCCCCTACCATCACAGCTTCACTCTGGGGAATGTCAACACAGCATCCACGGATAAAAATGGAAACAGAGTCCTGTTGATTGAGTCCTCCAACTTGGGGACATCAAAGAGTGGCATTAAAACTATATCTAAGTCTCCAGAACTTTTCCTCGAATCACAAACAGCATTTGACCCACAAGATACTCTGTCTGACTCTTCCTCCTACTCCAAAAATGTGACTGATGACTCTCCGCAGTCTTTGTTTGCTGAACTTGACTCCTACAGTGGCACCAACAGCCCAGTCTTATTCTCCGAGCTCAACGCTCAAGAATATGAGCTCCACTCCAGAAGTTTCCAGGAGCCCCAGGAGCAGTCTCTGTTTACTGAGCTCTCTTCCAGGTTGTTTGATGATAAAAATGGGTCGGGGTCCGACTCGTCTTCAAACTGCATGCTCGGCGTCTTCGACTTTCACTCAGGTGGGGATTCTCACTCTCAAGAAGGGGATCGTCAGAGCAATGAATCTTTGAATCACTCAATGGAAATGAGATCACGCTTGGAATCTGATTTGGTAATTATTTTAAATTTATTTTTTCATCTTCAATTTTTTTATTGTTTAAATCTCTTATTTATTTGATTTTAAGTTAAAAGTTTTAAACAATGGAAATATAACTGGTGGTACATCAATATTAAGTCGTGTTGAACTGTAGCTAAACGGTATCAATTAGTAAACAAAGAATAACTAGTATCCTCAGTGTAAGGATATTTTGAGTATCAGCACACAAAACTGGTGCTGACAGAATTTTGTCCGTCTAGTGTAAAACGTTCCAAATTTTAAAAAGTTTGTAATGACCTTGCCAGAGCTACACTAATGACTGGTACTACATGACCCCTGTTACTGCTGAGATGCTGGAAGAAGATGACTTTGAGTGTGATGATGATGACTTTCTAGTGGGAAACATGGTGGGAACTACCCTGTCCATTGGTGATGGAGGTGGTGGTAAGTTTTGATTTATCTTCTCATTAGGTTTGTGGTAAGCTTTGATTCATTATGATGTAGGAAGGGTTCAATGCTGGCCTTAGGTTTGCTTCATTAGTTGGCTGTCTCTAATGGATGGTTAACATAACAGGCTATGAATCTTCCAGTAGAGTAAAGCACAATCAGTTCTGCTGGGTTGATATCTTTTCTTTATGCAGAATGTCATCCAGCTTAGGAGGTTATCCACCCAAACTGTATTTTTTTTTATGTAAACTTAATGCAAATTAATTTTTTTACCTTTATTCTAAGTACTTCAATCAGCTCGTAAATAATGTACAGTATATGCAAAGTTTTAATGGAAAAATGTTTCTTTAAAAAACTTTTCATATTCTATTGCTATTGATCAAAGACATTTAGCTTCACTATATAACAGTCATATACAAATGTGTGTATAAATAACAGGAACAAATTTCAACTATCATTTCTATGATGGGCCTGTGGATATGGAGAAACACAGTACCCCGGAGATGACTGAGGTCGACAGTCATGACAAGAGCAATGTCTGTGGCAAAACCAAAGAGGTAAACATTGCAGTCATCACTGTATCACAAGTCTGTAGTTAACACTTCATGAGAGATTAAGCAAAGTCTTTCCAGTGTTGAATAATATCCAGTGTTTGAATATGTGGGTGTGAATTTGTACAAAGCTAAATTTTTCCATGAATGATCCTGACTTGCTTGTTTGCTTCTGAACAAAGGACGCTGTTGATGAAAAAATACACAAGTTTTTATGTCAGCATCATTTTAAATGTGAGGAGTTAGCAGTTTTATTTCTACTAGTAGCTCTCTGACCTTCTATCCTAGACACAGTTGTTGCATTACATTTTATTGTTGGGTTTACAGCAGGTACAGCTGACAGTTTTATTTCTACTAGTAGCTCTCTGACCTTCTATCCTAGACTCAGTTGTTGCATTACATTTTATTGTTGGGTTAACAGCAGGTACAGCTGACAGTTTTATTTCTAGTAGTAGCTCTCTGACCTTCTATCATTGAAGCAGTTGTTGCATTACATTTTATTGTTGGGTTTACAGCAGGTACAGCTGACAGTTTTATTTCTACTAGTAGCTCTCTGACCTTCTATCCTTGAAGCAGTTGTTGCATTACATTTTATTGTTGGGTTTACAGCAGGTACAGCTGACAGAGGCCTGCAGGCAGCTTAAAGAACTAGTGGTGAGAATCCAAGGGGAACCAGTTGTAGTTGAAGAAAAGGAGCAGGTTACTACAGAAGATTTACTGGCCCTTGTTGCCCAGATGAGATTGTGTATTGACAAACTGACCAATGAAAAAGTAAAGCACTTTTTTTTTTACTTGCTGAAACTTTAAAATTTATTGTTTTATATATTTACCTAGGAAGTCATTGTACATTCTAAATCTTTTAAATCCTAGTAATTGATTATTATTTTTTAACAGGAAGAAGCTTTGACGAAAGCAGATACATTAGCAAAAGAACAGGGTGAAAAAGTTATGGAGGAAAACAAATGCACAAGTGTTTCAGTAATAACTTCACAGACAGGGCTGGATCCTAGATGAGCTGAACTCAAGTAGGGGGAAGTTAAGTTGTCTTGCTGATGGCATTAGCTGTTGGACCCAAGATGAACTGAACTCAAGTAGGGGGAAGTTAAGTTGTCTTGCTATGGCATTAGCTGTTGGACCCAAGATGAGCTGAACTCAAGTAGGGGGAAGTTAAGTTGTCTTGCTATGGCATTAGCTGTTGGATCCAAGATGAACTGAACTCAAGTAGGGGGAAGTTAAGTTGTCTTGCTATGGCATTAGCTGTTGGACCCAAGATGAGCTGAACTCAAGTAGGGGGAAGTTAAGTTGTCTTGCTATGGCATTAGCTGTTGGATCTAAGATGAACTGAACTCAAGTAGGGGGAAGTTAAGTTGTCTTGCTATGGCATTAGCTGTTGGACCCAAGATGAACTGAACTCAATTAGGGGGAAGTTAAGTTGTCTTGCTATGGCATTAGCTGTTGGACCCAAGATGAGCTGAGCTCAAGTAGGGGGAAGTTAAGTTGTCTTGCTATAGCATTAGCTGTTGGGATTCTGAGAGTTGAATTAATACTCTTCATGTTTTTTCTTTGTGTTCAATGCTTCTCAAACTTTGTCAGTTGTTTGCACTGTGTTGGTGTTAATGTCACCCCCCTCACCCTCCCCTTTACCTGATTGCTGTTGTTGCTTGCATAATTTACAAAACCAAGTTAACTGTATGGATTGTATTTTCCTTAGTAGTATTTGGCAGGAAAGGCTAATTTGACAACTTATTTCATAATAAATATAAATTGCCCACAGTTAATTATTTGTATTTTGGGATCCAAAATGAAACAAAACGCCTTGGGAGGCTTTTCTTTTAAGTAATGACATAATTGTATTAGGACCATACCAGGAGTATTTGGTGTCCTGCTTATTTATTTCAACTGTTTTTATTGTGATGAAATGTTTTATTGCATAATATGTTTAGAAAGTTTCACTCTTTAATGCCAACACCACATTCTGGATAAATTTCACAAATATTCCATGACTGTGTGTAAATTGTAGGAAGATATCCATTGACTATTTTGGTTTCATTGCCATGTTTATTTAAAAACAAAACATCACTAGGTTGAGAATTTTTAAAATATCTTTAATAAGAGATTTTAATAAGATTTGCTTTGAAAATTAAAAATGTAATGAGCACACAAGCTTTTTAAAACAAGCTATATTTAGGGTGAGTGCAAATCAGCAGCTCTATACACTATTGATTTACATGTGCTTGCACTGAAAAACATTACTTGAAATTATCCATGTATTTTTTTCACTGTCTTTTAAATGTACAAAAAAAAATAAAGTTAAAAAAAAACAGTTTTAAAAAAGTCAGTATTACACACTTGAAGAAACTTTACATAAGAACAGAATTATCCCAGCTTTAGTAAACCCTGGCTAACTTATTGATATATTTTGTACAGCTTTGTTTAACAGATTTTTTTTCCCTTATATTTTTCCCATTTCTTCCTCCTTCCATGTTTTCTATAACCCAAGTTTTCTGTTTTCTCTATTTATAATACCATAGACATGTATTGACTTATCTACTTAACCATCCCCTCCTTGTTGTTGGTGTAGGACTCTTTAAGGAAGAATTCATGACAGATTGATTCTTTTCATTATTGTTTTAATATTCTTTGATTTATAGTGATGCCTAAAGATTTTAATGTCTTTGAATTTTGGGGGATTTTTTTATCTGTTCTTCTCAGCCATAACTTGTTTACCAAGATTAGATTGAATCTCATTGAGGAATTTTGTTTTTTTTAAATTGTGTGCCATGCATTTTCTTGATGATGCTATAATTTTAAATATCTTTTCTGGCCATCTGTAGAACCTTGAGAGAAGACAGTTGTAGAAAACAACTTAATTTTCTCACTGGTTATGCCAGGATGGGTTTGAGGGATGGCTTAATACACCGCCAGATGTTGAAGGATACCTGGCACCAGACAAGCCAAAAATACTAATCTCAAGGGTGACCCAAGCTACAGACCCAAGATAAGAAAATGTTTTAGAATGAAGTCTATTATTATAATAATACATTAGAAATGCAAGAATACAAACTCCAGTACAAGAGAGAATTGGAATAATATTTTTTTTCCTGCATGTTAGTAATAGTATGACTATTTGGGTTGGGATTGTGGCTGGGTTATGGTCATGAAAACACCTTGTATTCTAACAAGTTCCCATTCCTTGTACACATCCTTGATTTTTTGTTCTTTGATTACTCTATCAGATCTGCCAACTTGTAACTTTAAAAACATTTTTAGAGTTGGAAGCAAGCTATCACTATTTGCTTATGCCATGTTCTTCTATATACTTATTTCACTGTTTGACAGTAAAAGTAGGGAAGAAATTATATTTCCTAATGTTACTCTGAGCTAAGACACTGCCTAATTTAGTCAAATCAAAACACTACACTGCCTTGTTAAGATCAAACTGCTTTATTAAATATTACATTGCTAGATAGTTTTTATAATATAACCTAAGATGAGCCAAAATTATGTGCTTTGCTTTATTTTCCAAGTTGGCATGTCTGTGTTGACCACAGCCAGATAAATGTTGGTGAATTGTGACAACATGTACATACAAAACTGGGTCCAGTTTTTCTTTTTTCTTACATCCATGTGTCTTAATTTACACTGCATTATATACTGCATTCCATTCTTTTATCTCCCCTGGAAATCATTCCTTGTTTAACTTTTATTGAAAACAAATCCTTTACTAGTCATTGATGTGAAAATAAATCTCAGGTAATATAACATTTGTTTCCCTCCAGTCTGAATTGATTACATTAATTATATCCTTATTGTTATCTCAGATGTGAGTGTTAATGAACATCTTGGGAAATGGAAGTACAAAGTAAGGTTGACAAAAATAATGAGTTAATATACAGCAGGATCACACTGTCATGTTTTAGTTGATTCAATACACATGGTGAAATTTTGAGTGATTTTTTATTTTGGTCATTGGATAGTCACATGGATGTGTATATGTATTTACCATACATATGTATCCATTGTGTGTTCTGATTCTCTGATTTACACAATACACCCATAGAAATGACTGTTTTCTTCTGTTAAGAAAATTTTTAAAATTCAGTGCACATTTAAAAAAATGCTTTTACTTTGTATGTTTTTTTTTAACAATGTATCTTATTTAGATTCATTCCTTTTAATTTTTCTGAAAATCTTAAATTAAAAACTATTTTATTTGAAAGTCAACTCCATCACTTCATTTTTTACATTGATTGTGATGGGGTTAACCATTTTAAGCTCATAACTTTTTAAACCTTATCCTCTGGTTATTTCTACAGCAGTTAAGTTCTCTCGTATTATATTTTAGTGCCAAATATTTTGACAGATATTTTTTGTGTTGAGATAGTCAACACAAGTAGATAAAACACTGTTTAATTTTTGTATATCCTCAAAGTGAAATCCAAGTTGATAATGTCATACTTCCTAGACTGTTCTCTCTGTTCATAAAAACAACTCTTATGGATAATTTAGGCGGTTTTTTTTTTTTAAATTACGTTTGATAAAACCTGAAAAAATCCTAATCTAGTGGAATCAATATCTTTTTCTGTTAATGAAAACTTATAAAATTGAGTTAATTATACTAAAACAATTTGCTGAAATCATGTTTAAAGTTTTTCTCCTTAACTAATCAGGAAAAAGTTACTAGAGTTACCCCCCTCTGACATGTTATTTGTTGTTTATCTTGTAAGCATTCCATATACCTGGTGGATCACTGTTACTTACTTTTGAAATCTACTTTCAAGTTTGTGGCCAATCATTCATGTAAAGGACTTGGGTTACTTTTCTCTGCTAGTCACTTGTTGATGTAACCTCATGGTCCAGCCTTTATTGCTTCATTGCCCTTACACTTCTTTCTTTCTTCAGATTTCTGTTCAACCGACTGTTTATCTCCCTTTTCCCATCCCCTGCTGTGTATTTACATTGTACCTTGAATTACTGTTGCTAAATGTATGTCTGCTATATTCAAACATGTCATAAAAACTAATTATTTGTTCAATCAGTTTGATTGTGTAAATCACAAATAAGAAATGTACATTTTTTTTCCAGACATTGTATATTTTAGCTGAAAGATATTTACAGAATTGTAAAGTTTTAAGTACCAAATTATGTTTCTCTTACAAACCAGTTGTGAGATACTTATTATATCTTGTTGAATGAGGTGAAACCTGTGCTTATCTAATCATATTTAGTCATAACAAGTATTTTTTATATAAGCCAGACATTTGCTGACAGAAAAGCTGGCCTTTTTTCAGTAAGGAAACAAGCATCTGGAGATGTGCTATTATTAGCTTCTAGTTAAAATGATTAGTGAAGATGCACCACTAATCCATCTTTTATTTTAGCAATTTTACAAAAAGATTTCCTTTTCTATGGCTGATATTTAAACCTCTTCTTTATAGTTTTTGAGGCCACAATACTTTTCAAAGTTAATGTGTCCATCAGGCAGATGTAGTAGAGTTCACCCTTTTCTGTGAACTCTGTATATGAAGGGATTATAGTGTTTGTCAGCATCATGCCCAGCTGATCACTCAATGAGATATATACATGAGGTCATGAATTTTTTAGTTTTTAAGAATATTTTCTGCCTGCTTGGGGAGTCAACCTTTTAAAATATAACATCATGGGAAAAACAGTGTAACTGACAAAAGTTTTGCAACAGAAATTGTGTCCATAAAAAGCAATATTGAATTGGGATCTTTGGACAGGCTGTATCAAGGGGGGGAAATGTTGATTTAAGTGTTCTGTACAGTTGTATATTACCTTTTGGAAATATAAGAAAATAGTTTACTTTTGGTGATATAAGTAAATTACATTGTTAACTTTGTGCATGTTGAATGGTCACGTATATACATATTTTGTAAGTTTTCAGTATTTGTTTTAAAAACCAATAGTATTGTTCAATTTTGCTAAACATAAGTTGGGGAAGGTGTAAAAAAAAAAGTTGTTCAAGTATTTGCTAAGGAACAGTTTGTTTGCAGCATCTTATACTTTGCATTGATGTGATACCAAACAATATAAACTGACCACATAGCATGGTAGCTAGTATTTTGCATGAAATCCAAGGTTATGTTATATACAAATAAATCTATATCACATTGTCAAGGCTTAAAGTGAGGAACTAGTCCAGTTGATGGATTCAGTAGTTAATGTTTGCATTCCTTTAGACTGGTATAGTGTAGGGGTAGTTTAATGTAATATGATCCAGTAATTGTGTAGGTTTTATGGTGACTTTATATCAGTTCAATTTGTCTTTTAAAATTAACAAAAAGTATTTACATTGCCAATTTAACTCTAGCCTTTTGCAAGATAGGCATTAAAAAAAAGAAAGACAGACGTGCTTCAGTTGTAGTGATAATTGAAAATAATAAAATGTTGATTCATTAATATTTGTCCAGCCCCATCATCCCAATATTGTAAAATCCAGACGTTAAAGAATTTTGAGAAAAAACTTTCCAGTGTTGTCATGTGTGCCAATCAGTGTTCAGATCTCTGCATTTATATCCATTTCTGGTGATTGATTCTAGATATTTGCTGCTGATGTTTCTAACATGCTTTATGATTCTTGTGTATTGTTTCAGTTCAGGACAAGGATTTTGTGTTATTGGTATTGTAGACTTTGAACTGTTGAATTGATATATGCTACTAATGCTAATAGATTTTTTTTTTTAAAATGCCCACTTTTTTAAAAGAAGCTTTATTTAAACCATTACTTTAGCAAACAATACTATCTTATTTGATAAGTCCTATGCATCAGAAAAAGATTTTATATTTTTAGGTAATGATATCCAATTTCATAAGTTTTATGTGTTGTAACAAAGTTCATTAGAATTACTGTTAAAGAAAAGATAAGAACAAATATATCATTGGGCTAATTTTTATTGTATAACCCAGGACGAATTCTATTATTTGAATATAGATTAAAGCTTCTGTTACCAGTCTAAAAATTACTCTAGCAAATAGTTTTAATTCATGTCAATGTTCACACACTTTGACTTTTAAATGTTTACAACAGATTTTAAATGAATTTAATTAAGGCCAAACTGTTTACAATTTGTGAATAGAAATATTAATATTTTTTGTCTAGTCATTCATATTTTTATGTGTTAAATTATTTCTGTTTTAATTTCTAGTCACTCTTTTAGTATTATCTTAATTACAAATAGTTGGTTGGAAGAGTCCATTTTTGAAATACCTCCAAGAACATATTGTACACTTTTCACAAAACAGCAAGTTTAAATCAAACTTACTAAATTGAGTACAATTTTTTGTGACCTTAATTTCCTTAAAAAGGTAAAAGGAATAATTCTGTTTATAAGTAGTTTTATATTTTAAAACCTTAGAACCTATTTCTTTTTTATTTTATTTTTATAAATTGTATATCCTAAACAAACTGCCAACAACTAAAAACATTTACTGTAAGAATGTAGCTGTAAAAATAGCTTGTTTACTAATGTATATCAAAAGCTCAACTTACAATTTATATTTTAGCCCAAAAACAGCAGAAACTCACTGTACCTTTTGAAAGGGCCAAATTATTTATAAATCATACAACTCTCCATAAGATTTAGTGTACAGTTTTCATTTTGTGCCAATTTAAAAAAATTGAGTAATGATTATTTTAGTGATTTAATGTAACTTTGTTTCAATGGATGTGGCTTTCAAGCTTTGTATGTTGTAGCAAAGTCTCATCAATAAACAAATCAAGCAAAATGATGGGTTGTTTCTTTTTGTTCCTTTTATTTACAACATTTTGCAAGTAATATTTGTACAAATAATAAAGGCAGCAAGTTTAGCATCAAGGCTTTACCAATGTAAATGTGTTGATCACCATATAACGAGAGAAAATTATGTACAGTATTCTGAACCACACCAACTGGGTTTTGTGGGCAATCATGGCACGCTGAAAACAAATAGTACAACTTTTAAGTTTAAGTAAGATGAATTCACATTACATTAAACAAATGTGTATTCACTTTTGTTTTTAATAAAAACTTTATTCTGGAGTGATAAAGGTAAATAAATAAATCAACAGGAGAGATACCTGAGCTTTCAATATGTTTGACAGAGAGGAAACAAACATCAGTTGACCTGAAGCTAAGCTTAAAGGTAAATCAAAAATGCCACAGTACTTTCTGACCAAAGGAACACTCTCCAATTCATAAACCTTTATTTTCTCTGTTCAAACACAAGGAAAAAAATTACCAGTTTTCATGGTAATGTAGTAATACTAAAATTTTACTTGAACCATTATTAATTGAATATAAAATCTGACATTAGTTCTGTAGAGCAAAGGATATCACAACACTACTGGCATCTGACATTAAAATACAAGTGGTATGTATAGAGAATGATATCACAGCACTTTCATCCTCAATGAAAAACCCTAGGTGTTAAAACTGTAATTATTTATATACAGACTACTTACTTTCAGTACTGTAAATAGTTCTGAAAAGAACAATGCAGGATTTAGTAGAAGATGAAATAATATTTATTGATTTACAATTGGGTTTTAAGTTAATTGGGCCTAATAATAGTAAATTAAGCAAATTTTTATTTTTAAATTACTGTTAAAACTTACCTTACTAACTGTGAGATGGCTATATGGTTTGGATGATGGCTGACTCCTTTTAAATCAAATGTCAAAATCTGTTAACAAAAATATTTTACATTTGTAATTAGTCAAAAAATGAAAATGAAACAATTTTACATATACTAATCAAACTGTTCTCTATTAAAATGTAAAGGTACCTACACAATGGGGTTGGATTTTTGCAATAAAAGATTTTATTTCAACACTCA
Organism: Physella acuta; assembly: GCF_028476545.2. NCBI lineage: Eukaryota > Metazoa > Mollusca > Gastropoda > Physidae > Physella > Physella acuta. Next base: position 143,208 of record NW_026732632.1, on the reverse strand, counting down.
GTTTCTTTAAATCCCAAACTGCTTTAGGATCATCAGGAAATGAGCTGGAAAAAAAATGAAATTTTTTTTAAAGTGGAGAATTTAAAAGACAGATAAACTGTATAGTTACCAAATTCAGTTCTAGCCTTTGCTTGGTTCTATAGAATGAATAAGTATGAACCTATCAAATTCTTATAAGTAAGCTACTATTTAATGTTGAAACATCTGTATTTATAAATAGTATAGTGATGATTTAAATAGTAAATAATCCTTTTTATTTTTCCCAGGTTTCATTTTGGTTGATGATTAATTTTTTAATATAACATCTTTCATTTTCAAAAATTAAACGTGCAGCTATGAAAAAATTACTTATTTTTACCTTTACCTATCATCCAATATCTTGACATTTTCTTTATCTATTCCAAGAATCTGGCAACTATTTATTAACTCATTTTTACGAAGGAATCCTTGTTTGTAATAGTCACCTAAGAATAAAAAAAAACATAATTTATTTAGAATATAATTGGCTAATGTCATCTCTAATATCCTTCCTGTCAATGACCCCAAATATTTTGAATAACCCTTAGTTAAAAATGCTCAAATGTCTATGATACAAATATGCATTCAAATTGTAAGTATAGTCTACACTTCAGCTCTTCAAAGACTAACCATAAAAGTAAAGTATAGGCCAATTATTTTAAAAATAGAATTCAATATTTAATAACATCAAAATAAAAAATATTGAATTTTTTAAAAATAATGATCACAATTTGTAAATTAGACTCAATGACTTGTTAATCCCATCCCATGAAGACCAGTGCTTATTTTTTGTTACTTTTAGCTTAGCATTGAGGTAAGGAACCATAGCACTTAATTGAGCAGGCTTTTCACTTTTGATTGTAGAGTATAGAGACTGACAAAAAAAAACACTATTTTTTCATTATATACTAAAAAAAATTATAGCGCAATTTTTTTCTGCCATAGGAGATTTTGCAAGACTAGATGTGTTTTTATTAATTAATCCAAGTGAAGACCACTATATTAACAGACGGTACAGGAAAAACCAGAATGGTATGACCATTGTTATTTGTTATGGCTAGACGTCACATTTGACCTGCTGATAACTTGATAAGGCTGATAAGGGTTTTCATGGGGCATGTGAAATATAGTTCACCTGTTTCAGCTATCTCTGAATAGGGGTAGTGTGGGCAGCACTATGCCCATCTGCCTTACTTAGGCATGTCAGGTATTCCTCACTCAGAGTTGGGTGGCTTCAGAAACATTCTACTGAAACTCTAAAATAAACATGTCTAAACATTGTTCTAGTTCTAGACTAGTTCTTCTTACTACTTTTAACTTTAGTAAATCTAATTGTCTTATTTTACTAGATCTAGATCTAGTTGTTGCAAATCTTCCTCAAGTTTTTTTTCTGTTTCTTAAAAAAAAAAACTTTAGCCTAATTAGTAATTACTACACTCGACTTTATCGATAATATTTAGATTTACTAATTGCTACTCATTTTCTGTCAATTAAACTTTAAATTAAGTTTAAAAATTAATTTAATGCACATGACTTTATTTTTATTTCAACAGTCAAATAAACTATGGTTTATGGTTTATGGTAACAAATGTTTACTAAACTCAACAAAAATCACCGGATAATTTAGGACGCTATACTACTACTAGTATATCGTGATTTTACCGGGATTTGAACTTGAGACTTTTGGGTTAGCAGTGAGTTCTACTAGGGTTGTCGGTATCGGCCGAGATCGCGGTAAAAACATGACCCGAAATCGCCCATTACTTTCTGATACCGGGCGCACGAGATTTGGTTTTGCATACTAATAAGTTTTTAATTTATGGTAATTAATTAAGTTTAAAAGGTCATTTCCTAATGTTAAATGAAAAGTAGAATGGTTTTCCCATTGTTTTGATGGCTTAGCGATCTGATTGCACGCTGTCTCTGCCTTGGTCTTCCCCCTGTATGAAGGCTAGTTTCAAATACGTTGGAATCACGATTTTTTAAAAGGTTATTCTAGATGAGTGAAGATTACTGAGCAGACATATCTTATATATGTGGAAATGATATTTGTTTTTGGATATTTTGACTCTGACATTAGATATACTCGTTTAGAGGTGGTCACTGTATGTAGGTCGCGTTGCCACCATTGTTATATTTGTTCATCCCGATCTTCCGGCCTTTAAGTTTGATCAACTAACAACAGCATTCTTATGGAATGTGCAAACAAATCTCCTAATTTTTTATTTCAGAATATATTTACATACCCATCTTTAATTTTTTCAGCTCTAGTTCTAGTTTTGCAGAATGTTTTTCCTAAAATCCAATTTTGTCAGACTAGACTGACAAGAGTCAGACCTAGATCTAGGTTACCTGTCTGTTGCTATACACTAGCATTGTGCTAACTGTAATTTTAAGTATTCAAGTTCTACTTACCCTTAGATATAGTTATATGCTGAAAATCAGAATCCATACACAATTCACACATAAAAACATTGATCTGATAACTTCATTTAAATTATTACAAAATGGCTTATATGGGCTCTACTTCACCTGCCCAAAATAACAAGGCAGTTATATACACATTACAGTGTTCAAGTCATTTAGATTTCTAACTATGTAGTTCTTACATTCACTGTATTTATATAAAATATTGCTTTAGAAACATTTTCATATTTGCGCAGCAGTTTTATAACAAAATGGCTTAAAGATGGACTCTACTTCACCTGCCCAAAATAATGAGGCAATTATAATATTATATGCACATAACAGTTTTCAAGTCATTTACTTTAGATTTCAAACTTTGTAGTTCTTTCATTTGCTGTATTTATATAAAATATGGCTTTAGAAACATTTTCATATTTGCGCAGCACACAGTTTTTTGGGGTTATGGGAGGAAGCCAACACAAAAATATAAGTTCTGTATTATTTTTATTCATTTCAACAACATTTACAAGTTCTAGACTCTATATATCATTCTAGCTAAACTCTGCAAATATGAACAAAATACAACTGCAATTAAAATAACTATGCTCAATTTATTCAGGTATACCATGACTTGTCACAATTGGCCAATGCAAAAGTAAGGGGATTCCACCCCTTACAAAAAAATTCGCAAAAAAAAAACTATTTGAGCTAGACAAAAAATATTTTTTGTTTTGTTTTCATTTTGTTGAGCTCTACAAGAATATGTAATTTTTATTTTTATATGATGATTAGTGCTTTTTTACCAAAATCCCTAGTTCTACACTCTACCATTCAACCATGCCATCCCCTTACTTATAATTTTAAAGTATGTTATTATAATTATTATTAGATCAATAATCCTACCAGTTGTTGCACAAAGTATATGAACGTTGCATGTCTCGGATAATTCAAGCAAAGCTGGTGCAAAGAACATGCATTCATCATCTGGGTGCGCGGTAATAACAGCAATACCACTCCTAAGGGGGAAACTATGCCTATTAAATTTGAAAACTTTTCTTGAAGCTAAACAATATAGAAGTAAACAAGCTAAGACTAATGTGCCTAAAATAACCAGGAGATAATAAACGTCGATGCTCATTTTTTAATATTTATTGTTTAATTTAAGTAAGTTTTATGTTTACAAAACTTTGTTTTTTTTTTTTTGGTCTTACTAAGTGTCAGAAGATGTTAAATGTCAATGTACTAACACATTTTTTTTAGTAGATCTAGTTGTTATCAATATTTTTAAAAATGTATAAACAAAAAAAATAATAAAGACAAATTAAACTAGGTCTAAAACCTTTATATTTAGATCCGCTTTAATATAGTAAGCTAGATTTTACATATTTTGTATTTGAGACAACTATAATTAAAGAAAGGTTTCGGGTTTGAATGGTATTTAGTATTTAGTCTATATTTACCTTAGGCTAGTCCAAAATAAAACGTATAGGTTATGTCGCTATTTTATTTACAAAACATAATGTGCAGTTATTTAAGTTTATAACACACAAAATCTAATCTTAAATTGGTTTCATAGTACTATCACAGTAATTGTAATACTGTTAAAACGGCATCAAATATAATGGATTTAAGCCTAGTTTATGAATATTTCAAATGCAAACGAATGTCGTAAATTCATTATTTCCCGAGTTATCTCCTACTGACTCCTAGCAACAAACTATTACAATAAATTCAATGAATGTTTTCATTGCTTCATACATGTTTAGTTAAAATAAATCTTCCTAAAACTAATATTAAAACGCATGAGAGACTAATAAATGGCAGACCACGAAGATCAACAGGTCGATGATGAACTGAAATCTCACAAGGAAGGTAAATTTTAAAAATATAATTAATTTTAAATGGAAATTTTGTTTAGACCATTAAAAAAAAAGGCCCTAATTTTTTAAATTAATTTAATTTATTAATTAATTTATTAATTATTTTATATTTTATTATTATTATTATTAAACTTAGGCCTATTGAATAATATTTAATGTTGATATTCTTAAACTTTAGGTCTTAGTTAGGCCTATATATTATTATATTAATTTTATTAATTTATTAGTTTGAAGTTTAAATTTATAATAATATATTTTGAAACAGGAGATTAAGGAATAATAGTGAAAATATTTATAGATCATATAATAAAGTTATAATAATAATATTATGAAAAAACAAGTGAATATGGAATATTTATCAAACACACATTTTTTATATAACTAACATTTAGATCCAGAAGAAGACATAAATGAGAATAACTCTGCTATAGGAAAAGATGAAGAAGATCAAAATAATGAGAACAACGAAAGAACACAAGATGAAAGTGAAAACCAAGGTAGAGTTTGCATGTAAAAAAACTACTACTAAAACTGAATATATAAAATAATTATCCTATATAGGCTCTATACACATATATATATATATATATATATATATATATATATATATATATATATATATATATATATATATATATATATATATATATATATATAAGCCCTATAATTATCTTTATTTATTTATTTTCTTAAGTTGAATTAGATGAAAAACAAACTGAAGATAATGAAGAATTATACTTTGAACAAACTTCATACAATGATGCTGAAAATGAAGAAGTGAATGCAGATGATGCATCTGAAGGCAAAGAAAATGCTGGAATGGAGTATTATCAATATGATGAAGAAGGTACATATACATTTGATTTATTCAAGGCACTTGTCTACCAATAAGTTAAACATCCCAGAACACATGATAATAAGCAAAAATAACATACACAGCAATTAGCAGTAAGTTAGATCCTACAGATACAATTTATTCAAAGTTTAATTTTTCAAACGATTGAGCATCACATTTTTTTTTCAGTATTAGGATATGTACACACTTTTTAAAATTTTATAATCTGTTTTTGTTGTTTCAATCTTTATATCAGTGTGTATAGAGTCAAGTTACTTAGTTTATTTTAATTAGTTATTTCAATTCAAATAAATGTTATCTAACATTTTTGAAAAGGAAAAATAAATAAAGTAAGTTTAACGTTCTTCTTAATATCCATATTTCTTTTCTAATATATTTTAATTAAAACTCATTTAATCCACATCACAGATGCTTTAGCAGGTGAAGATCAAGAGAATCAGGAAGAAAAAGATGTGGAAAGTCCAAAGGAATTTTTTAGAGAACAAACAGAAGATGGAGCAGTGGACGATGAGAAACAGGATGAGAAAGAAGATTTAAATCAGGATGATTCTCAAAATAATTTTTCCAATGATGAACACTCTGCTCAAAATAATATAGAGGATTCTGAAAACTTAAATGAAGAAGAAGTATATGGATACACTGAACCGATAGATGATGAAACAGCTGACAATGAAAGAAGTGATGGGAATGAAGGAATTAATCAGGATGGTTATGAAGATAATATTTTAAATGATGAAGAACTAGTTCAGGATAATGAAGAAGATTTGACTGGTCAGGAAGATGTTGCTGAACAGGATGCATATTCATATTATAATGATGAAGAACAAAATTATAATAATAATAATGTTGATGGTGGAGAAAATGAAGAAGAAAAGAATTATGAAAATGAGCTAATTGAAAATGAAGAAGGTATTTATGCATTATGTGAACATTTTAGAAAGGCTATTAAATTAATTTATTTTCAAAATTTAAGGTGAGCCCAGTAAAGTCGGCATTGAGAATTAATATGATAGAGCTTTATTTATTAGAGCTCTTCTTTATATTTTCCCTTTTCTTTGTCTGGTATATTGTGTGTCACTTATTATAATTAAATGTTGTTTGGTTCAATGCTTGAAGCATTAAATGATATAACTGAAAAAAATACATTTTCAAATACTTTTTTATCAGAAAATGACCATCTATCTACTAATATTCCGGCTGAAGAGGATATTAATGATAATCAGGTGATTTTTTTTTTACACATTGATTATTTTCATTGATTTTAAAATATTAACTAGAGATTATGTATACTTACACATAAAGAAGAAATATAATATCTATGTAACATTATTAATTAAAAACAAACATTAGGCAAATGAAACAGGAAGAACGTCAGAAGAGCCAATAAAATCACCAACAACTGAAGTAGGTACTGAGACAAACCTGCCCGAATTGAACGATGGTGAATCTAACATCACTGTTGGACAAGAGATTCAGTTTGATGCTGAAAAATCCAGTTCTACTCTGTATGACAAGGTAAATTGAAATTGTCATTGTGTCTAACTAAAGCATTTATTTTTTCAAACTTTTTAATTTATAACTTTTATACACAATAAATATATTTTTTTACACACATAGGTACTTCATGTAAAAAGTGAAATGAATCTTTTCCAAAAATATGTTATGTTAAATTTAATTGATCTATTTCCCAGGAAACCTCAAACACAAATAAAAATGCCAGTAAGTAAAAATCATTTTAAAAAATAGCTATATATTAAACATTTATAATAATATATAACATAGAAAGCATACAGAAAGTAATGTATATTTAAAAATGAAACCTTTACAATTATGTATTAAAATATTTATTTTACTCATGTATACCTTTTTGTTTAATAAAAATAAATGCTCATATTATAATTCTTTGAATAGGCACAGCTGATACACTTGTAAGTATAGTTTTTATAAAAAAAAATTATTATTTATGATAACTTCTATGGGAGTAAATCTCTGCTCTATTTAATTCAAGTTAAGCTAATGACAAGCATTAAGTATAGTAATAAGAAAATAACTTATGTTTAATAAAAGTAAAAGCTAGTATCATATGCAAAACAATTGTATGTATTTGAATATATTTTTTACACTGACCAAGATTTAACCTTGTGTGATAAGTAAATATTTATAAGCCAAATGTATCGCCACAAATAAACTCACAATAATTTCTTGTAACGTTACGCATTGTGACTTTCAAGTCCTTAATTCTAATTGAAACTTCAATTAGCTTCTTGATATCAAACTGCTTTAAATAATAAAAGTCCTTTAAATTTTTGTACTTTTTTCAAAGATTTCCCAGTCACCTAAAACAAACTTACCCACACCTGCTAGATCATACACAAGTATTGAAGGTCAAATGTCAACCTCAGCATTGGTAATTCATTGCAGCTTTAATTCTTTAGTAATCAAATGTTCATGGAAATACCTTTTAAAAAAGCATATATGTATATATTTTACTGTGAACAAATATGCTTTAATTATGTAAAGAATGTTATAGTAATTAATCCTTTTCATCTATCCATATATAGATATTTATTAATGATAAAAATTAACTTTTAATATGATCTACATGCTTAGAATATTGTCTGGTCTTTTGGCTTGAATCGCAACGTTCCAGTTCTTAACCTCAGTGATGGTGTACGACATGCAATTATGTACCCTTGTGCACATGTTGGAATTATGTATGATTACAAAAACAACAAACAACATATTCTCCAAGCTCATGTATGTGGTACATTAGATTTTTCTATCTTTTACAAAATACTATCAAATTTACAAATTAAAAAAGTATTATATTAAGTAAGCATAAATATGAGTTTCCCTTGGTTTTAAAATTTAAATGAACATGTTGTAATTTGTAAACAAGGTAGCTTAGTAAGAATGATGAGAAAAGGAGGCTTATTTTAAAATAGAGTATCATTTAACCCTTAAAAAATTAATTTTGATTTGTATTAAGCGTAAGTATATTTATTTATTTATTTTTCAATTAAAATAATTATCTGATCTATATTTGGTTTTTCTTCTAGCTAAATCCTATTACCTGTTCAGCTGTGTCACATGATAAGAGATGGCTAGTCACAGGAGATGTTGGGCCTGATGCCATGGTTAACATATGGGACACCTACACTGGGTTGGTAGAGCTTTAAAAATGTATTCAATCTTGACTAATTTCTGAAATATTTTTACTGACTTTTCAGAATAAATAGTATAATTTTAAAAATACCTGGACTATAATTAATGCTTGTAGGAAAACAAACCATTAGGTCTACATCTTTCATTATTTTATACCTTTAAAATGTTTGTTTTTTACAGTACTCCAATACAGACAATGTTTGATCCCAACCCTAAAGGTGGAGTTGTAGCTGTTGCATTAACACCAGACTCTAGATACCTGGCCACACTAAGTGCTTTACCTATCCAGGTAACACCAGACTCTATATATACCTAAGTGCTTTACCTATCCAGGTAACCTCCCTAACACCAGACTCTAGATACCTGGCTACACTTGTATGTTGCTGTGTTAATTAAAACCTTATTAAAGTAACCTACCTTTTAAGACACCACAGATGAAGCAGATTTTATCGGTGTGGATGAAATTCTTATTTGCCTCAGCCACTTTTATCTGACAGTAAATAGCCTACCCATAATCAGAGCTTTGAATAGCAGTTATATCAATCCTATTAGTTTTCACAAAAATAAAATAATGTAGCCATTTAAAACTCATCAAGAATTTATTTATGACTTTAACTTGTGCACTGTACTTAATGCAAATTTTTTTTTAGCTTGCTTTTCAAGATCCTATCTCCCCCCCCCCCCCCCCCCCCCCCCCCCCTTAGAATCACTTTAGTAGTACAAATGATTTAATTTCTCACTTGTTTTTACAGCATAAAAAATTACGTCCATCATAAAACTATTTTTATCGTAATGTTTTCAAAGAACATTTTAAAATCAATTCTTTCCACTTTGTTACAGACACTTGCCATATGGGATTGGACAGTTGATGGAGATGTTCCCATTTGTTCAGCAGATCTGAAACCTGAATATGGACTACAAAACTTTATCTGCTTTGATTCTACAGACTGCCACCATTTAGTGACCAATAGTGAAACTCAAGTGTTGTTTCTACACTGGGTAAGCCTTTCTTTATATAATGGATTAGGTATTCAACAACGGAGACAGAAGCCATCAGCATGTAGCCATCTTTATTTGTTAACCGGAAGAGGAGCAATGATAGATAAATACAAGGGACATCACTCAATAACAACATTATAAATATAACTAATACAAGAAGAGTGAGTTCCCCTGACCTCACAAATCCCAATATGTTACATCCCTTTACCCTTAGTAAACACAACACATCTCTCAATAGAACAATTTACAGTATCCTAAAATCACCAATTATATTGTAACATGAACACTATGGTAGATTACATCCTTACAAACAATGCACAATATGTTACAACATAATTAAAATACAAAACAATGATGTCAAAGTCCTTTTGACCTTTAAAATCATAGGTCTAACTTATTTGGGACTTTGATTGGCCTGTTTGACCTTCTCAGTGGCTTTTGATTTGGTGACTCAAGATTCTGACCATATGGATTCTCTATCTCAGGAGGTCTAGGATCTAAATCATTAATTCCAGAATTTACATTTTCTGACTCAAGACAACTTGGTTCACTCATATCAACAGAACTTGGTTGTGGAACAAACTGAGTTGGTGTGAACTGTTCAGATTTGGTGGGATTGACAGATTCACACTTATTATCTGCACAAGTTATTTTTAACTGGTCTGCATGTCTACGGACAATAAGTCCATCATTTGTTTTTACTTTATAAGACACAGGTCCTGTACATTGAACAATTTGACCTGGTATCCATTTTTCCTTTCTCCCATAATTTCTCAGATACACATTCTCATTAACACCAAATTCTCTTTCAATGCATGTTTTGTCATGATTTAATGGAACTATTTTTGAATTGGCATCTGGAAGTATTATGCTGTTATTCAGATCCTTGACTGACATAGATTTCTTTGATTGATCAATTTTCTCAGGTACTCTGATAGTGCTTTCCTGGTAACCAAAAATACTGTTTAAAAGTACTATCCTGGACCATATCAATTTGCAACTGTGATCCAGTATTTGAAATGGGTGTATTAAATGGCAAAAATCTTTTTTTTCTTTTCTTTTGATGTTACCCTTTTAGTTTCTGTAAGTGCTAATGATGTTAGCAAGGTTGTTTGATGATCACATTCCTTCTTACTTAAAGCATTTGAAATTGCCATATCACCTTAATCATTTATTAAGTTACAAATACTTTGTTTAGGCAACTCTGACTGATAATGGACTGCATCTTCTCCATCTTTTAGACTTAATTCCATTTTTCTTATTTGACATGGCCTTAAGTCATTATTCACAGATTCTTCAGGCCAACCATTCTTACAGTACTCATATACTTTTATTAAGCACTCATCTTTTTGTGTTTCTCTTTTAATATCATTCAAATTTATATTGGAGTTATCTTCTGGTACATAGCTAAGGCTTTGGTTTTTTAAAGGTAATCTACTAAGACTATCTGCACTATTCTCAGATCCAGGTTTGTATTTCAATTCATAATTGTATGCAGTTAGTGTGATAGCCCATCTTTGAATTCTTGGTGAGGCATGCTCAGGTAGGGTTTTGTTTTCTCCAAATAAACCTAGCAATGGTTTATGATCTGTAAAGATGGTGAATTTCCTACCAAACAGAAACTTATGAAATTTCTTAACACCAAAAATGATGCCTAAGCCTTCCCTATCTAACTGAGAATAATTTTTCTCAGCCTGGTTCAAAGATCTACTGGCAAAAGCAATGGGTCTGTCACCCTTCTCATCCATGTGGGACAAGACTGCTCCTACACCATCTGGTGAAGCATCACATGTTAATATAAGTCTTTTCCCTGGGTCATAGTGAGTTAGTAAGGTGTCAGCAGACAAAGCCTCTTTTGCTGTATTAAAAGCAGTATCTTGTTGTTTACCCCAGTGCCAAGTTGCATTTTTCTGTAGCAGCTTGTACAGTGGTGATAGTTTACCAGACAGATTCCCTATGAACTTTGCATAGTAATTTATCAAGCCCAAAAAAGCTCTTAGTTGTTGGGTATTTTCAGGTTTGGGTGCTTCTTTAATGGCTTTTGTTTTCTCAGGTTGAGGTCTGATACCTTGTTTGCTCAATATATAACCAAGAAAACTAATTTCTGTCAACATGAATTGACATTTATCTTTGTTTATCTTTAAACCTTTTTCACCAACTACTTTCAATACTTTATCAAGTGTTTTAAGATGTTCAGTGTCATTCTTACCAGTTATGTACACATTGTCAAGGTAAACACAAACATTTGGAATATCCTTAAAAATACTGTCCATGACAGCTTGGAAAATTCCAGGGCTGGATGATATGCCAAAACATAGTCTTTCATATTGGTAGAGTCCTTTATGTGTGTTTATTGTCGTATAGACTTTTGAATCTGGATGCAGTTCTAGTTGAGTGTAAGCATGACTAAAGTCTAATTCAGTGAATTTGTCTCCTCCTGCCAAATTCAAAGAAATTTCCTCAATGTTAGGAATAGGGTACCTATTTAGCTCTATTTGCTTATTCAGTGTAGTTTTATAGTCTCCACAAATTCTTATAGAACCATCCTTCTTTAACACTGGCACAATGGGCGTTGCCCAATCGGAATAGTCTACCTTCTTTATGATGCCATTAGATTCCAATCTACTTAGCTCATTTTCAATTTTATTCCTCATTGCATAAGGTGGAACTCTAGCTTTGCAGTATCTTGGATTTGTGTCTTTAATGCTTATCTTCACTGTTCTATCATTTAGTAAACCTGAATTGCCAAAAACACTTTTATTTTCAGATATTACTTTATCTATTGAAGTAAGACTAGATTCTCTTGCATTGTTCAATGAACATATACTCTTCCAATTTAACTTAAGATCACTTAACCAGTTCCTACCTAGTAATGGTGGTCCATTTCCTTCAACCACAAGAAGAGGAAGTTTAACACTTTGACCATTATAACTTACATGAACCATACACTCTCCTATTACCGGAACATTGTCACCTGTGTATGTTGTTAGACACTTGTGACATGGTTGTAGAGGCACTGATCCTCCTGTGACAGCGTCAAAATCTTTCTTTGTGATGACTGTTAGAGATGCTCCAGTGTCAAGTTGGAAGCTGATGCTCTTACCGTTGATATTAACTAGTACATTGATGGGAGCATGACTTATTGATTTCACAGAGAACAGGTTGAAATCCGGCTGCGAATCAGTTTGAGCATTTTCACAGGTAGAGTGGTTCATTGGTTGGGTTAGGTAGTCTTGGTGAGAGTTAACATAGTGCTGCCTTTGGTTGCGGTACTGTCTTGACTGGCTAGATTTAGCAACAGACGAAGACTTTGCAAAGCAGGCCTTGGCAATGTGACCTTGCTTACCGCACTTATAACAAGTTGCTAACTTGAACTTGCACCGATGAGATGCATGGGGACCTTTGCATCGATGACATTTTTGATAATTATTACTAGATTTAGATCTAGGCTTTAAACGTGCAGGCTGTTTAGCATAAGTTGGAATGCTCTGATGGGGTTGGTGTTTATTGACTAACCTGCTGTTTACTGCATGGATCCCTGAAGGCGTTAGAGATTTTGCCGCATCTGATGACTGCTGGAATGAAGTTGCTAGTTGTATTGCTTTTTCTAATGTTAGATCTGACTCGAGCAGCAACTTTCTTTGAACATCAGGACTGTTTACACCTGTCACAAACTTTTCACATAGTCTGTCAGACAGCGTGTCTCCGAATTCACAGAATCTACTTAAATGACGTAAAGCAGCAACATATTCTGATATTGACTCGTTTGGTTGACGAGTCCTACCGTCAAATCTAGCTCTACATAGAAACTTTGATGGTACAGGCGCATGGTGGTCTGTTAGCAGTTTGCTCAGCTCGTTAAAGCTCTTGGTAGTTAGACTAGCTGGTGCGCATAAGTCCTTTAGTAGCCTAAATTGTTGAGGCCCTATGACTGTTAACAAAACAGCTCTCTTTTTGGCTTCTATCGTCACGTTGTTTGCTTCAAGGTAAAAGCTTAACCTATCTAGGTAATCCTGAATGATTTCATCATTCGAATCAAATTCTTTTATTTGGCCATACAGCGCCATTATTCTAGAAATACTTAGCTAATATGCTCTAGCAAACCTCTTTTTTGCGTAAGTAGGTGCTCTTTCTAGTGGATTATCTATCCTCGTCGCCAGATATAATGGATTAGGTATTCAACAACGGAGACAGAAGCCATCAGCATGTAGCCATCTTTATTTGTTAACCGGAAGAGGAGCAATGATAGATAAATACAAGGGACATCACTCAATAACAACATTATAAATATAACTAATACAAGAAGAGTGAGTTCCCCTGACCTCACAAATCCCAATATGTTACACTTTACATAGCTTATCTTGCTCTTTGTTGCTTTGTTAATTTTTTTATTTTAACCCATTGATTACCAATATGTATGTTAAAGTGTAGCTCTTAAAATTTATTTTAAAACACAATTTTAATACATTGTAGTGGTTGATTTGATGATTCTTTTTAAGAGAAATGTATGTATAGTGGAAGAAACAATAAAAATAGTTTATAAAATATCATTTAAACCAAAGTGTAAGCCTAGACCACTATGTATGTTTTCAAGAAATACTTTACTGACTGAATGCTTTTATAAAACCTAGCTATGCAGAGTAATTTGAAAAGTAATATACCTTGTATTTTAGAAAGTTGACTAAGCTAAAGTGTTTTTATTAATATTTTCCACAGGAGGACAACAGTATAAAATATTATGCTCCACCACTCTCTGATGAGGATTTTAATAAACCAGTGGGCCGATACAGCCAGTCCATGTTCCAGATTGGGATTGCTAGGGCCCTTACAGCTACCTCAATTGGCAATCTTGTTGTATGGGATAACAACAGACCTTTATCTAAAAGTTTGTCTTCATAAAAAATTTAAATATTTTAAATCTGGTTATCAATTAATTTAATTTATTTAGTATATTTGTTATCATAGGTCTAACTTGCTTTAAAATGTGATTATATTTCAATTTTGAAATATAGTGTACGTCAGACCAGAGATAGATGTATGGACAGGCCTGCCTAGTAAAATTGTCCATTGTTTCTTTTCAGTTTCTGTCTGTTCATTTGTTCGACATTTGTAGTCTGTTTCTGTTCCAATTTGGAATTTTTAAATTTGTTTTTTATTTTCATTTTTGTCATAGGCTAATCTAGGGAATTGCTTTGGGGTACATCCCTCTAAAAAATAAAAAAAGTTTATAGGGGGAGAGGAGGTTAAAAATATTTTATGTGTATAAAATGCTTTGTACCTATTCTCCACGTAGGGTTCTCAAGAACAATAACCCTTACGCTGTGCATAAAATTTACAGTTGTGTAGCTAGGGGAATATCTAATGGGGAGATGGAGGTTTAACCCTCACAATATATATGTCTTTTTATATATCTCAACTGAAAAATTATGGTTCTTTTAAGTTATAATTATAAACTTTAGAATAAATTGATAAAAAAAAACAACAAGAAATATTGTAAATACAAAAGAAATTATTTTTAAAATAACACTTCTTTGTATATCTACATATTTTGTTTGACGATTCAAAAGAGGCATGTGTTATCTTAAATTTTTAATTTAAAACATTCTACTTTCAATTTTCAGTCCAAAAAAATTTTTTATTGAATCTTAAATTTGAATGGAATACAGTTTAGAGAATGATGTAAAAAATTAGTTTTTTTTTAAATCAGTGCTAAAATTATTTATTAATATTTTCAGTCATGGATGTAAACCAAAGTGCTGATAAAAAACCACTTAAGATTATTAAAGTTCATGACAAGGGAATTAATGTGTTGACCAATACTGATAAGTAAGTGTAAAGCAGGTAACTTAGGATACTTAGCAGTTGTGAGTTGAGGTCTAAAATTCTATATGCTATATTCTATTAGAATACTACGACTCACACTTAAATTTAAATTTGAAATTTTTTTTTCTGTAAGCCTAAAAATATTGTCCATGATATTGACTTAATTGATTTTCACAGCTATATTGTGATTGGTGACACTGCAGGACATATAAAATTTTATGACCAAGGCCTGCGTCTGATATACTGGTAAGGATTTTCATGATATGTAACTCATAAATTCATTTTCTATTTTCTATTTTATACAAATTAAAAACTCTTTGTATATTTTTTAGGTATCAAGAATTCCACTCAGGTTCTTGCACATCAATCTCCTTTGCTCATATGCCAGATTTTGTTCCAGTGTAAGTGATTGCATTAGTTAAAACTGCCTGATGCACACTAACACACATGAAGTAGTATTCTGTTATTAAAAAATAACTTTTTATTTAATAGTTTTCTTTTTTTTAATAATTTTATAATAGGGCAACAGAAGGAAGTAAATATCCATCAGATGCAACAAAACAGGCAAAACCTTTTGTCATTAGAGATTTTATAGTAGGAACAGCTATAGCCATTTACTGCAGTATTAACACAGATGGAAGTAAATTAAAGGTAAATTGTTATTGTATTTACTTATTTCCTTGAATAGACTTTAATTATTATTCATTTTTACTTTCTCATATACTTTCTCCAGATTTATTTTAAAAGTCATTATTAAATACATTTTAGTTACAAAAATTGTGTTTTTTTTTCCATTATTTAACTCTAGCAAGATTAAATATAACAATCGCTACATCTAATTGTTAATGTCCAATAAACTTCTGTAAATATATTCATAGTGCAATGCACAATTGATAATTTTACTTTACAGTATTTCAGTGATACATGTAACAATTCCATTTTTTTGTTTAGATAATTCATAGGGAGCATGATGCAGCTGTACATGCATTAGCTGCTCACCCAAAATTGTAAGTGTCTTAAATTTAAAGATGATAGTAAAATATGTAAGAACATTTTTAGAAAATCTGTATAATTTGTTATGAACAACTTTTCTTCTTGTGTTCTTAACCTTTGGCTTAATTTCTGTTTGAAATATTTTAAAAAATTGATTTGGTGAACTTCTTTTTAACAATTTATATAACAGTTGGAGAACAAATCATAGTTATATATTTATACCATTGGTCTGAATTATATTCTTTACATTTTGTTTTGGTTTGTTTATTCTTATCTTTTAAACTCCTGATTTATTTTTCAGGCCTATTGTGGCCATAGGAAGCTACTCAGGTCTACTTAAGCTATGGAATTATAGAACAAAGTAAGGGGATTCTGAACAATTATTTAAAAACAGAAAATTATTGCCAACTTTTTAAAATATTAATTTAAGAAATATTTTTCTGTAACTTTTCAATAATTGTTCTTTTTACTTTCCCACAGAGAAGTTGTAGCATCAAAAATATTTGAAAAGTCACATATTCAGTGTTGCACATTTGATCCTAAAGGATTCAACATTGGTAGGTGATAATGGAATATGGTGTATGCCAGCATATAGAAATGTTACATCATATATTTTAAAAATAAAACTAAATTTATAATTTTTTTCACCTAGTATTTCCTTGATCAAAAGTCTACTAGTTTTGTAGCTGATATATCAGTAGCGTTTAGAGGGATTTCCAATTGGAAATTTTCCAACACGTCGATGGTCTGGGGGTGTGTTACATACCAATTAGCCAAAATTTAGTATTCAATATTGAGAGTCCATGGACAACACATCACTGTTATATACAATAGTGATATTGCCAAATAAAATGCTTCTTATTTTATCTTAACTTCAGTAATATGTTTGCAGTATAAAATTTGGAGTTTTTAGAGTGAGCTGTATCAAAAATTCTTATTTTACAATTTAAACTAGTAAAACTAGTTTTGCTAAATGAAAATGTGTTTTTGTTGTAAATATAAAATTAATTTACTTAACCATGAATACTTTTACATAATCTTATACAACAAAATTTTATACATATAATAATGTATTAATGGTAATGTGGTGTGATTTTTAAAAAAAAACACTCTGGTATAACAAGAGCACATTTATATTCCCTTCAGCAATTGGATGTACAAATGGCGCCCTCTTTCTTGTTGACTCTGTGGCATTGCTAGATCAGCTAAAAGAACCCTTCAAGTATGCCAGAGATGCTATCACCCACATAGCTTTCAGCCACAACTCCATGTTCATGGCAACTGCTGTAAGAATCGTAATTTAACTTGTAAAAATATGATAGCCAATGAATGTAGTAGGCCCTACTGTTTTGTTTTAGAAATACAGAAATAGATTGATTGATGTTTTTAGTAATGTAAAAATATTTCAATAATTAGTTGTTAATTATAGGAGTTTTCCAAACCTAGGTCAATTCACAGAAAAAGTTATCATTGAAAACTCAATTATTTTATTTTTAACGACTGTAAAACAATAAATCAAACACAGAGGCTTACATTTTATTGTACCATATTTCTGTATAGGACCTACAATTTTAAAACAGTTAAAATTTCTATTGTGTCCAGGATGCTGGTTTTACAATTACTGTATACAAACGCCAGCGCAAGGAAATGCGAAGTCCTTACATTTGGCATGGAAGATACAGATCTCACTACAAACCTATAAAAGATTTACTTTTTGAAATACACTTAGACACTAATATGCCTAAGCTATTATCACTTGGAGAAGACAGAATGTTGGTAAGAATCTGGAGAAAATTTCCTTGACAAAAATGTTTAGTGTAATATATTAAAAAGTATTCAAGTAGAAACTATTGTTATTTTTTAGAGAACCATTCATACATACTTTTAAATTAGCTAATTAATGTTTCACAAATTATGGAGTTTGCGGGTTATGAAAACATAACTATTATTATTATGTTTTTTGCAGATTGAGTATGATCTTTTCCACCATGGAAAGACTAACAAAGTTGTACCATGTGCATTTGATAGAATAGAACAAGCTGCTATTCCTCAATGCATGACAAAATATCCCCCTATCACTAAAGAACAGTTTTTCCTTACAGCAAATGATCAGGTAAGCAGGCATATACATCAACTATGTATATTAAAAAGTAAGATGTTTAAAACCTAAACTTATCTCTAACTTATGACTGTAAGACAAAATCCATTCCCAACCGATGGTTAATGGACATCAACAAACTGACAAAAATTCTTCCATCATTGTTGGTGACATGGAAAAAATCGTTTTTTGTCAATTTTGCAACCATAGCATAAATACCTGTAATATAAATATGAAAGAATCTTTCTAAGTTGAGTTAAATTTGTATTATAATAAATGTTTTTTCCCCAAATATTTTTGTGAACAGTACAAGTTTAAATGCTACAACAGTACAACCAAGATGTGCAGAAAAGTAGTATTAGGACCAACATATGGATCTCCTATCAGAAAGTATTAACTTATTATATAACATTTTTTTCTTAAAAACTGTATGTTAGAAATTTTTTTAAAGATCATCTTTAGAGCTTCATTGCATCTAGGCAAAAACTAGCTTTGGATTAAAAACAACCACATTTCAAACCTTTGATTTTTTTTAACAAGGTTTAAAATATGAAAATAAAATGAGCTGTAGTTAATAGAGCCACAACTTTAAGTTTTAATTATTGATATAACATCCGTTATATAAATCTAACACAATGTAAGGTTATATCTATAGCTCTTAATTGTAGTTAAAAGAACCAAATTATCAATTTATCCTCATAAAGAATGAACAACACATTTCATGTTTTTTTACAGAATGATGGTTGTCCCAACTGACAAAGATGAAACCAAAAACAGATTCCTTGCATACATCACAGATGATAAAATTGGACTGCATTTTTTGCCAGCAACTGGCAATCCACACCTTGCTATGGCTCTCATTGCACATCCAAGTGGAGTTAGTCAACATTTTTATATATTAGGAGTTTTGTTTACATATATATATATATATATATATATATATATATATATATATATATATATATATATATATATATATATATATATATATATATATATATATATATATATATATATATATATATATATATATATATATATATATATATATATATATATATATATATATATATATATATATATATATATATATATATATATATGATTTAATTCTTATATATAAATTTTCTCTTTGCAGGTTTCCAACTTGACTTGTAGTTTTGATGGAGCATATTTGTTTACAGCTGGTGGACCAGATTTTGCAGTTCACATGTGGGAAATAAACATTGCGTAAGTCCCTGTAGTTAAAAATATTTACTCAAAATCTGTTAGAAAAATCTTGTGTGCAAGACACATGGGACAGAGGAAGTAGAGTTCATTTGTTACAGAGATGTCAACTTATGAAGGGATAGTGTTGTCAGCACTATGCCCAGCATCCTTTGCTTTCCAGGGATGTTCTACTGACTTGAAATCAGATTCAAACTTGAGACTTTTTGGTCAGCAGATTAGCGCTCTACTGCTATATCTATTTTTAGAAAAATACAATGCTCTTAAAAATATTTAGTCCTGGGTTTTAATTTGAAAATATTTAAGTCCTTTATTTTATTTTCTAAAATGATATCTAAAACTATTTTTTTTACAAACATAAGGGCCTTGAGTGCCCAGGCTAAACTTGGAGGAGAAGATCTGGTCCCATTCTATGGGTTGCTAGAGGGAGGAAGAGATGGAGAACTATTTGCAGAACTAGAAGATTTATTTTACTATGCTCAACTCAGACAGTAAGTATTTGTTCCATGTGGCATCTATCAATCAACTCAGACTGTTTACTAGCTGCTGTTCAGCGTGACTTCTATCAATACAAATTATTGCAAAATGTACTGCTCTTACATGGTTTGGATTTTTCTATGGCTCTTCTGCTGAAGCAGATCCAGTTGATATTAAATTTAGATCTGTTGTATTAGTTATATTGTCTGTTATTATCCATAGTAGCCTCACTGTTACTCTCTCATTTTTACTTTACAATGTATCGTGACTGCAACATTAATAGTATGTTTTCATACTATATATTATTTTGCTAATTTGTACTCTTCAAAAATAATTCACATTTTCTTGTTATAATAACCCCCTACCTTAAAAAGTTGTTTATTTGCTTTAATTTTATCAATTCAATAGAACTATTCTGCAAAATTTTGAGAACAGAATATAATGAGTGAATATTTCTTAAATTTATCACAATAAGTACTGTAACATTTTAAAATTTCTAATAGCCAAGGTATAAATTGTCTGGATACAAGACAAATCAGCAACAGAGTGCCACTCACTGAGGTGCCATATATCATGAGAGCCATGGGGTTTTATCCCTCTGAACAAGAGGTGACTACTTTTTTTTATTCCAATATTATTATTTATTTTCAGAGCAATCCACATTATTTTGAATGATCTGTGGTCAAATTTTACTTAACTTTGTAATATAATTTTTAACTTAGAAATAATATTTGAAGCTAAACTGTAAATGTAAAGAACATTTTTTTTTAGCATCAGAGTAATACTAAAGCAAACATTCTGTTCAAACTGTGTGCCTGACTAGTAGTCCCAGTAACCACCAGTAATGTAGTACTTTATTTTCTTCAATTATTTTTTGAATAAAGTTTTTTTTAACTTTTCAGATTGAAGACATGCTTAATGAAATCAAATATGATGAATATGTCAATCTGGGTCACTACCAAGAGGACATTGACCTTGGGGGGTTTATAAAATGTGAGTACCTTCTCTGGTGTTTGCATATATTCAATCAAAAGTTTTTTGTAAAAAAAACGACTTTCTAATTGATTAAATTCTTAATAAATCTGACTTGTTATTATTGCTGCTAACAGTGTACGTGAACCACCGGCCAGCCTTTGGTTTATCTGCTGAAAAGCTGCTGTGGGCTTTTGAAACCTTGGCTGAATCTGTGGAACTGGGGAAAGGAGGAATGATAGAGCGAGGAGATTTCCTTCAGATGCTTGAGAGAAAAGGTTTTTGGTTTTAGTTTTTACCACCTATTTTCCTGACGTTAAGATATAAAATGTCTAGAGAATTTGAGCAAGTCTTCTAATACAACTAAATCATAACTGCTGACATTATTTTAGGTGAGCACATGACAGAGGAAGAGCTAACAGACCACCTGACTACTCTGCTAGGATTCAATAAAGAAGGTGGATCAGCTGAAGAGGATCATGTAGAGACATCAGAAGAGTATGGGCACTTTATCCATGATGCGCTACCATTTGATATCAATGCCGAGATTCTTATAAATGAAATACTAGGGTTCTCAATGACGGTGGATCCACCAGCAAAAGTTGGTACCAAAGATGTTGTCAAATCTGGAGCATCTTAGTGCAGTCTTTTCCAATATTGCCTACTTTATTGCATCCTTAAAATGTCTTTTTGCTTAAAATTGAGTGAAATAATGTTGATTTATTTTTTTTAAAAGTTTATTTTTACTGAAATATATATTGATTTCATTCTTACCAGCCATCTTTCATGTGATTTATTAGCATATCATAATTAACAAGTGTTTTTTTTAACATTTTTGATTGTTCAACATCAAACTGTTTAGTGTACGTGGCATAGTGTACGTAACAGTTTTACAATTAGTACATTTCATTTTATTCATCCAGTAAACAAATATGCTATGCAAACTAGTTTTATCTTGGGAAAGTTTGTATGAACTTGTGTTAAAGAGCTAAAATACTTAAAAAAAGAATGTCCAATATTCTATCATGTGGTGTAAATATACTTATCTTACTTCTTTAATACATCTGAAGCTAATTTTAAAAATGTACATAATGACTATATTGAACATATTTATTATTAAATGATTTAAAATATTTGTTGAATTGTTAGTATCTTTTAAAAGCTTACAAAATTTACTATCAAAATTCTTGTTTAAAATTTTTATTCCTAAAGATTTTGAATATCAACAACTCGTAAACAGAAGTAAAAGTAAATTATTTATTTCTAGTCAATGATTTATAAAACAAAACCATCTGATAAATATAATCCACCAATCTTCATAAAATTTATTGGAACATTGTCTTTCTTTATCTTTTTTCCATATGCTCCAATTATCTGTGGAATGGTAAAATTCTCTTTTAACTTAAAAATGTATAAATATAGGAAAGACCTAAAGATAATTAAGCAATAAATATATTTGAGCTAAAAATTTTTCATTTAGTTTTCTTTCTAATTTGTTCCATAAAAAAAAATAGCTATAAATGCAAAGTTATTAACTCTACTTCATCAGCCCAATGGATCACTAGGTCTAAAGACGAGTCAGTACTTTATGTAAAAAAGGTACTTACATCAGTAGATGTTGCTTCTAATAAAGTTGACAAATCTGTCTCTGTTTCAGTCTTTCTTTTGCTGGCTTTCAATGACAAATCTGGATCATAATGTCTCTCTAATACCTGCAAGTTTTGAAAGCTTTAAAATTCTTGTCTCAGTACATCATGTTTATATAGTGGATAATTTAATGCAAGAACATATCTATTTAAATAGAATTTAACGGCTTTAAAATTCTTGTCTCAGTACATCATGTTTATATAGTGGATAATTTAATGCAAGAACATATCTATTTAAATAGAATTTAACTTTTAAAAATTATATATATATATATAAATTCATTCTTCATACACAAGTGGGTTCCTTAAAAATATAAGCTGTAGCTTTAAATCCTGATTTAACTAGCATGTCAACCACCATGAAACAAAATGGTTTAACTTTGATAACAAATTCAACATTTTTCATTGACTTGCAATATGTTTTGTACTTCTGTAAACATACAGAACTTGTTATACTTACTTGTAACTCCCACAAACAGCTTTCTAAGGCATTGCATTTACATGGATCTTTTTCATCAGGCATATAGGGATCACTATCAAGTTCTGAAAATGGAGCAGAGAGTGCACATCAACAAAGTTATTTATTTGTGAGAACTCTAAAATTATTTTGTAGTATAAAGTCCCAGAAGGTGGAACTGACCATCACTAATTTAACAGTGACTCCTTGGCTGTTTGACTTACCTGTGGGACCATCTGATCTACCCAGCATGACATTTAAAGCTGGGTGGCGATTTATTAAGTTGAAGATAAATGGTATAATAATATATACAGCAGACGCTGGAGCATGTAAAGATAATCTTGCCAGACGTTTTACAAATGCTGCCACCAAGTATGAGGGAAGATGCCTACAACAAAATGTAAAGCAAAAAAAAATTAGTTCCCTCCAATTAAAAAAAGAAAAAAATTACATATGGAGCAAATTTACAGTTATTCTATTTATGCATCTTTAATATACTAGGCATAGTAAATTGAATCTAAATATGGTCAACAGCTTATTGTTATAACCTAAATATATAAAAAACAAAGGGTGGCATACGTTGATGATAAAAATGTATCTGCTAAATGGAAAAATCTGGCTTTGTATTTGGCACTGAACACTTGAGGTTCAAACATTGAGTAGAGTTTGTTATAAAAATCTGGGTAGTCCCTGGAAAATTACATGAAAAATTAAATTTTTATTCATTTACATATCTCTAAATAATAAATATTGAGACTTATGCAGATTACTCCATAAATAATAGATTGAATTCAAGTGGCCCTTAATGCTTATTATCACCAACACTGAACTACCCTGCCAAACATGACCAGCAACTTGTCTATTTTGAAGATGGTCTACAATAGGTGTCTTACTGTATATTTATAATTTATACCTAAATTTGCAAAATTGGTTTAATGTGTATGTTACAAATAATACTCACAGATTATGCTTATGCATTAGGATGAAAAGCCCATGCAAGCTCATCAAACTGATAGCCCCACCTACAATTTAAAAAAAAAGCAAATAAATTGACCAACAAATTAGTGCACTACATTTCACACACATATTTTTATGTACACAACAGTGAAATCACAAAAAAAAAGCAATAAAATAAAAAAGATAAAAAAATTGTGCTGTAAATTTGGGTCATTAAAGAGTTTACTGGTCCCAGTATATAGGTGCTAAACCAGGGAGTCTGACCAATGTCTCAGAGAGTGAAGAATCCCAGGCTTTATACTAGTCAGAATCTCTTCGTATGCATGGGTAAAAGAAAAAAGATTGAACTCTACTTCATCTTCAGACTGACTGGTCTCAATGGATATTTTAATTAAAGAGCATGATCAACAAGCTCACAGAAACATCATTTCAACATGTTAATTTAAAGAAATCAATGTATAAAGATGTTAAACCTTTACAACTATCTATTTAATCTAAACCAGGGGTCTCCAAACTACGGCCCGCGGGCCGGATGCGGCCCTCGAAGTCCTCTCACCCGGCCCGCGGAGATCTTTTAGTCCAAGGAAAAATTGTGTGTTGGTGATGGCTGAGGAACTTTGCCAAGAAAAATCAAAGACATGACTGGAAGAAACTGGCCCCCGAACTGAAATTTGATTGTTAATGCCGCCCTCGGACTGAAAAGTTCGGAGACCCCTGATCTAAACGAACAAAGCTATAAAAAACACAACTAGTTACCAATATCAAATGAATGTGACAAAAAATCTGTCAGCCTCTGTGGCGTAGACATCTTCTCCATTATAGGCGATATACCAGTTAGAATATCCCTATATAATTCAGTAGGTATCTGAAAATACATTACTTTTTAAAATGAATTTTTATGGCAATAGAAAAACATTTTCAGCATCCCAGTTTGAGGGAATAGAATCTACAAAGCAATTGACAATGAGAGTAAGAAACTGAGGACTGGAAAAATATGAAAGCTAGACTGTAAGGTTTATTTCTACTGCAATAATTGTTTTAATTCTTATTTAAAGTGCCTGTCAAAAGGTAATAAAAAACACTAGTATTTTTGGAAGAGGAACCATTACCTTGTAAGATAAGAAATTGCATATTACTCCAGTAAGCTGACGAGATGTTGAATTATCTGTGAATAGAATTTCAAAATCTAATTCAAATTTTGTAATGACTCAGGTTTAATATACTATAACTTAAGTATCCCTTTCTCGAATTACTAAAGAGCAGACAGAAAAGTTTTTTTTTTTGATAACTCAACCATACATACCCATGTTATATGAAGCAACTTTTTTAATCAACCTCCAGCAGTTGAATAAAAATACATTCGTGTGTAGCTAAAGAACAAAAATGATAGATTTAATTTACAATCTAAACTTTATTATAATGCACAAATAACTAACAAAAAATAATGGGCAACAAAATAAACAATAGTAGGTTCACCTCATTGTTATGCTTTATCTGGTTTTTTATATGCGTCAAACAGGCTGAGGAAAATTTTGTTCCTTTTTCCCAATGCGATACATCTGATGGTAAGCAATTTATTATGGCTGACCGATCTTCATCCTCACTCAACAGTTGAGTAATCAAATTCTTGAAGAAAAAAAAACAGTTTAATGAAACTATCAAAATATAGTCCTCTGCTTTATGTAAATGGTTTTTAGTTATAAAACTGCGAAAGGAAAACACCAAGTTATTTATTCTCAGTGTTAGCACATACTTACTCCAATTAAATGTCCACTGATATCATCACAATTGCACTCAAATAAACTTTGAAGTAGTGTAACAATTGCTGCCAAAGAAGATTCCTATAATATAAAGAATGGTGTGGAAAAAAATCTGCTTTCACTCTCTATCAGTTATTAACACTAATACAAATATCTACAATCATTGCTTAAAAGATATTTCAACTCCAAACCAAACTTAACACTTAAGCTTATGGATTTAAGTATTATTATTGTCAAGCTAAGGGCATGGCTATTAGAGAAGAACCATAACCAAAAATATGTGAAAAAATCATATAATATAGGGCACTATATAATACAGTAATATGTGCCTAGCACAAATGGTTATTAATAAATATTTTAGGCCTATAAGCTATTACCTGAACTTCAACATTTTTATGAGATAAAAATTCACACAAAACATCACAAGTAGTTCCAAACTGCTCTTTAAGCCAAGTTGAAAATTGATCTTCTTTACTTAAATCTGTAGAAACAATCATTGATACAATAAAAAAGAGAGGTAAAATAATTGTATGCAATGGCCTGTAACTGCTAATTTAAGTGAAAATAACTTACCCTCTTCAGCTGCAGTTATTTTTGAAGTGTTCAAAATAGCTTTGGTCGAAATATAATGGGAAAATATCTCTGCCAATGACTTGCAGGCTAGACAGATTACTTGAATATTTTTACACTGTAGAAGAAAAAAAGGGAAAGCATTTACTTTTAGTTGCATTTTTAAAGTCTATCAAATTAAAATTATCAAATTGCTATCAGAGGCTATCAATTAGGCCCTAAGCTAATTAATATAATTAGGCCCTATTATTATAAACAGGCCAAGTTCACTAAAAACTAAAAAGGCAGCTAATAATTTAATAAATGAGTAAGGAACTAGATCTAGGCCTATACTATGATAGGCCATATATACTAAATATATAGGCTAAATATACTTATAGTAATTATAATTAATATTAAATTTAAAATTAGTAGGCCCTAATGAATCTGCTAGCAGCTAGCTGCTAGATCTAGTTATCTGTAGAGTATCTATCTATAATAGTTAGAAAGTTAGAATCATTAAATGATTATGATTATAACTTAAATAAAATATATAATCTACCTAGGCACTAGTAAAATGTTTTTTTTCTATTAAATCAATATTATTTAATATCAATTTATTATCAAATATCAATCATGACATCAGTTCCAATCCAAGTTTAAGTACTCTGGCTACTGAGGTCTTAAATCTTCTTCTTAAGATAACCAATCTTATTCTTAGGCCTTGTCACTAACTTCTCAAGCTATTATATTAGACATTATCTAGATCTCCAATATCTAGTTTTTTTTTTCTTTAAATATAAGGATACCTGTGTGTATTTTAATATATCCATTATCTTGTTTGCATTGCTGTTGTCTTTAATGATTAGTTTTGTTTTTTTTACAATTTTCTTCACCAGTGAAGTATCCATGCTGCTTCCGCTTTGTAATCCACCAAGTCAATGGGAATGAAATACCAAAATAACCAGCCAATCGTTAAGCTATCATGGGAGACTCCGAGAAGTAGCAATAGGCGCATGCGTACGTGCATTGCGGCTAGACATAACTTATGTCGTGAGGAACCGTTGAGCATTAGAAGGCACAATTTTTTAGATTTTGACGATTTTTCTTATCCGCCACTGTGCACGCACGGTTAAAATGTCCAGTTAAATATCTGGTTCGGTTGGAACTGGGCTTTTTGGCCATGATGGACGACAAATGTGAGAGAAATTTGTAAAAAATTTCAGGTAAGCCGTAGAAAAATTATCAATCAAAATGGCGGTCCTATATATTCCTCATCATTGCAATGCGCACAAGATATGCGCACAAGAATATAGAAAGACGCGAGGGTTTTTATCGTTCACGCCGTGTCCACTATCAGCAGATCCAGAGAACGCTACTGAGAAGATGGGGAGAAAGAAACGTTATAAATTACAGTCATGGAACTTTCTATCAGAAAATAATAGTGCACTTTTCAGCTTAGGTATCCGCCTCAAGACCTGGACTTGATCCAGTTGTATTGCGACCATGATTTCAGTAGTTTTTATTTTAAAAAGATTAATCATAAAGGACAGGTCGTATCATCATCGAATGGGCCACATTGCGCACGTTGACGTTGGCTTGGCAGATCTAGATTTCTAGATTCTAGATCTAATATTCTACATCTAGACTCTAGTTACCCCTCTTGGCGAGTGATAGATCTAGAATCTACTCATAATCTTTATTTTGGTCTACAATTTTTTTTTGGAATTGGCAAAAAGTCATTTGTGGCTTCTAGATCTACTTTGAACAATCAATGAATAAGGGAGTGTACCCCAAGACTAGACTACTCAAGAGACTGAAGAAAAATTGAAAAAAATTGTTCCCAAGGAGAATTACTGCCATCTGCCCTAAAGCCTAAGATCATCAGACTTCACCAGGACATGATTGAATTAAGATGTAGGCCTACTAGATCTAATAGCAGCATTGATCACAATGTTCCCCAAGGCCCAAGACTACCCAAGAGGAGAGAAAACTGAAAAAAAAATGTTCGGAGTAAAATTTCTGCCATCATTCCTTAAGATTTCTAGATCTAGACTTCACCAGGGCATGATTGAATTAGGATCTAGACTAGTCTATATCTATTTAGTGCAGAATTGTCTACAATTTTATTAGCAGTTACTATACTTAACCACTTGTTAGCTAATTTATTCAGCTGGTCATTATAAAAACATTTTCTTTTAAATATTAATTTTTACATTTTTAGGTGAAGATTTAAGATGCAGAAAAGTAATGCTGATAAACAGGTTGTTCAGAATTTTCCTGCAACAAGTGATCAGCAGAATGTTGCAGTCTTTCCTTCAGTGGTAACATCTGACAGTGCATTAAGTACAGATCAGCCAACTAGTGAGTATATTTAGATTCATTTCTAAATTTGAGAGAATAATGCTAGTTACTTTTTTAAAGAAGGAAAATCATTTGTTTAAATAAATATGATAAAATTACAATAGATCATTAGGCCTAATTACTAAGTATAGGCTAGGCTAAATGTTATGTAACAAGTTTTTAATTCTTTATAGCTGTACTGTCTGGGGGATTGTATCCTACCACAGTCACCTTCACCTTACCAAGGAATAGCTCAACTACAGATAAGCCATTACTAATCTCTAATGCATCTCTGTCTAATACCCGTTTGGTGTCACCTCAAACTATAAATCTGATTCACCAATTGCCAACAGGTGTGCATATTTTATAAGTAGGATAAGTGACATTCACATTTTTTGTAATCAAGAAGCATGCATTGAACAAATGTTAATACATCTGTTACCAGAATACATTAATTTTGATATTTGTTTCAGGTATTGTTGGCTTATCGACAGTGTCTGCACCAGGTGTGCAATTCTTGCAGACTTCAGGCACCCCTCTCACATTTGTTACATCAAATCCCGGGACTGCTGCTGCTATTGAACAACAGCAAACAGCTAGGCTTCTTCAACATAAGCTTCAGTCTGGCTCAGTGTCAAGCAGTGGCAGTACTATCCATCACTTGGCCACAGCAAGTCCTGCCAACCATGTTTCCAACCAGAATACTAAACAGAATTTAAGTATGAGTGCCTTGCAACAGTCACCCACTGGTGCAGGTCAGAAAAGAAATAATTCTGTCGCTGGTGCTATGATGATAGCAACATCTTTACCATCTTCAAATTCAAACACCAATATAGTAACGATGAGTAGTGATTTAAAACTATTCACCTTGCCACAGCGGTCAGATTCACCCACCTCAACAGGACCTTCTCCCAAAAAAATTAAACTTGAACAGAAGCCTGCTCCTAATAAAGAAGTAGATGAATTTAGGTCCTCTGTTTGCTCACACAAAAGGCGTCTTATGCAAGAAATAAAAGGAAGGTACAGGGAGCACTTAACAGAACTTTTTTATTTACAAGGTGGGGGAAATATAACAGAGTTCCATACATGGAAAAAGCGGCCAACTCAGCCTTTGCTTAACTTTCTAGAGGGTAGCAAACTTGATAGTGATGATGATGATGAGTTGTTAGAGAAGAGAATCAATGACGAGGTAAGGATAAATTATGAAAATACAATTTTATGCAGTATTTTTAGTCTAGTTTTGGTTTTTCTAAATGGTAAGTTTTCTTTCTGCAGGTTAAGGTGCTGACCAGTGTAGGCAGTAATGTTCCACTAGCCACCCCAGTGGCCATATCCACTACGCTTCCACCATCAGTATCAGCCTTGAATCAGCAAGGTAGTAGCGAGTCCCTTGCCTCTTTTTCATCTTTCACCAACACTAACCCTAGCTTGCTGGGTAATCACGCCTCGGGAATTGATGACTTTCTTAGGCAGCTCACTGCCTATGTCAAGGGTATCGAGGGTCTTTACAATTTTGGCACTTCTGGCTGTGTTCATTTTGTTAATTTTAATTTGCTCATTTATATGATAGATGTTGTATTTAGGAATTATTTCTTTTAACTGCCTGATTTAGCTTCTTTGTTGTTTTACTGTTAGCATGGTCACCAAGTTCCTATCTTTTTTATTTGGTTCATTTTTATTAACTTCAAAATACGAGTCAAATGCAGCTTTAAGCAGTTTTTTTTTTTCCAGCTTTGTTTTTACTGCCAAAATAGCTTGAGTTTATTTTTATTTTTTGTTTATTGGCTAATTAACAATCATGACTAATTGAGAGTTCTTTTTATTTTCGAGATGTTTCAGAAAAATCTATATGCATGAATCTAGTTCAATAGCTGTTGCTTTTCACCCTTAAGTGTCAGGTTTATTATTGCTAATAAAATTATTAGTGCGAATGTTATGTCTGTCCATTTCCAATTTTTGTATTGTGCATTGATAACAGTATTACCGTAAAAAATTTCCACAGCTGTAAATTCATCAACAACAGCTGTGAATCTGGCCAGCACATCATTACCAATGACTTCATCTTCAGAGCTTCAGCATCATTTGACTAAAATGATTGATATAAAACCAAGTGCACAGATATTGAAGTCTGGTATTTCATCGGGGTATGTCTGAAATATGCAAGTCTATGTAAAATTAAACCTAAAATTCATATTTTTAAGTGCGAAGCTTAACTTAATTGTAGTCTGAATATTACACAAGTAATATAGGTATAAATATTATGGGTTGGTTACCGAGATGCTTTTGTTTTATCAAATGTTGCCTTAAACACCAACCTTAGATTAAAGTTCATGTGCTTGTTTTGAAAATGCTTTAGTATTTTTTGAATGAGTGATGACAACATTTTTTTCTTGCCTTATCTTACCTGCTTTTTCCGTTGCAGTGTATTTGTATATTTAGCTTGTAATAAATTTATTCTCTTTACTAGGCAATCACTATCTGCAAAGAACCAGAAAACTACAAGTGTATCACCAAGTAGGTCCAGACAACAGTCTATATCTTCTGTTTACGAAAGTGTTACGGGGGGATCTCAAGATGTCATAGTAGAAAGAGCCAAACAGGTAGCCTATTTGTTTACTACATATTTAAAAAACCCTTAATTTTAAAAATGCCACTAACTCATTCTGGAAGCTATGGCATATTATCTTTCAATTACCATGTGGCTACATTATAATGCTGTTGTTGAACTGAGGGGTCAATACCCATTTGTAAATGACAGCTTGACATTAGATTTTTGTGAACCTAAATTTGTATATTGGTTTTTATATGCATGAACAATTCTCCACATTTTATTTTTCAAACAAGGAAGCACAAGTATTGCAGCGAGTAAATGAACTGAGGAAAGAAGGTCTTTGGTCTGCTAAAAGGCTGCCAAGGGTTCAAGAGCCACCACGACAAAAGGCTCACTGGGATTATTTATTGGAAGAAATGACATGGTTAGCTGCAGATTTTATTCAGGAAAGGAAATGGAAGAAGGCTGCATCCAAAAAGGTACTTTTATCGCCATCTTAACATTTCTCACATTTTTGTCATAGTTTTTTCTTATAATTTTTATTAACTTACTCCCATTTATTTTTAAACCTACTGCATGTATATTCTATATATATATTTAATAATTTTAATTGAATGCTCTTCACATTTATTTTTTCAAGTAATGATTTATTTGATCAAGATAGAGAAAATGTATTAAATTTTATATTAAAAAATTAACATTCTATGTGAGAAAATACATTTCAATTAGGAAAATTTAATCTTGACATTTGTCCATTGAGAAGGAAGCTATTTTTTTTTTTTTACTATCTGTTTGTACTAGAAGATACTCCAAACTGCCAAAAATAGAGGTCTCTGCTAATTTTCGTTACCTTTTCACTACTTCCCACCACTTAGTTATTTTATTCCACCACTTAGTTATTTTATAAAAAATTAGCCTATACTAATAAAAATGGTATTAACTTCAGCTCTTCAATAAGTTTTTTGTTTTTATATTGGTAAAGGAAGAATACATGTTTTTGTAGCTTGAAAAACATTGCCACATCACTGAGCGTAATTTTGTCAAAAAATAGGTCCTTACTGCTACATTTTGCCAGAATTTAATTAAGAAATGGTGCATTTTTATTAATGTTTTTCAACTCTTAATAAATTATTTTACCAAGCATATTCCTTTTTAAATGTACATTAACTTTAGTTACAAATAAATAACCTTTTTACATATCAGTTTTATTTTAGTAATTTTTTTGTCAATTTTAAAATACAGACTTGAAGCTGTGTTATGGCTTAATTTCCCCCCCCCCCCCCCCCCCCCCCCCCCCCCTTATTTTCTCATTGAGTCATTTAACTTATTTTAATTTATATACTTAGGTGGTTTTCCTCTTTAAATTGATATGAAGGTGATTGTTGTGGATGCAATTGAAAATATTTTGAAAACGAAGTAGGATTAAGACACGGTATAAGTTAGGCACGTTATACCTGTTCTAAAAAAATTGTCTAGGTTTGAGATAATTGTTGCTTAAGTCAGGTCCTAATAGGGCAGCAAAGTGTAAAACCAGTTTCTTAAGCGCATAACTTTTTTCCAATTGTCCTATAGACATAGAATTGGTACCCACATTAATAAAATCATTAGTACTTTGCAGAAAGGTTGTGTGTCTGATTTGAAAAATTCGTTAGGTGTACCTAGTACTAGTAGTTGATAAATATTTGTACAACTTGTAAAGTTAATTTTGTATTTTTAATGTCTTTTTGGTCTATGCTAAATGACTAATTCTGTTTTGTTTTATTTAGCTTGCAAGGATGGTTTCAAATCACTTCAGGGAACAAGAACAAAAAGAAATGAGGGCAGAGAAAGAAGAGGCCATCAAACTTAAAAAAATAGCTAGCCAGATGGCAAAGATGGTTAAAGAGTTTTGGACAAATATAGAGAAGGTATTTTTGTTCATCTTTTTGAATAGTCCAATATTGCCATGACTAGGCTTGGTGCATCAAATAACATAACTTTTTGTTTTTAAGGTTGTACAATACAAACAGACCCAGAGGCTTGAAGAAAAGAAAAAAAAAGCACTTGATCTCCATCTTAGTTTTATTGTTGACCAAACTGAGAAATATTCATCTTGGTTAACGGAAGGTTTACAGAAAGCTGAAGGTAGCAGAACATCCTCAGATGTAGAGTTTTCAATTGACAGTGGGGATGGTATGTTATGAAAAGATTAGATTATTTTTAAATTAACTGGTGCATAATGTATTATGAATTTTTAAAATTTGGTCTAGATATTAAACTATTTTGTTACTTTCAGAATTTCAACCAGTTGGTACAGCTAGTGATGATGAGGAAACAATTGAAAGAGAAGAAATAGAATCTGGCTTAGATGAAGTATGCATTTTACTGTGTTTGGCTTGCCTTATTCATTCAGACTAATTTGTTTAGGAATTTTTTTTTTTAATAGTAAAAAATAGTTTATTGGTAGCTAATTGTCTTTCTAGAATGCTACTAAGAGGGAAGTTGAAGAACTGCAAAAAGAGAGTGAACTACCATTGGAAGAGCTTTTGAAAACTTTACCTAAGGAGATGCTAGATGAGCCATCAAGTCAAATTCCTTTTGATTATGAAAGTAGTGAAGAGTCTATTGGTTCTAAGGTATGGAGTACTGACTTGCTTTATTTAATAGTTTGTATCCTCTTCTCGCTTCTCTGAATTAGCCAAATAATTCCAACTAAGTGGCTTTTTTGTGTACATGACAAAATATCTGGACATTTAGGGGCTGACTGTATGGTAAAAAGTAAGTATGGCTATTACCTACTTAAATGTAAATGAGTTTTAATAGAGCTTTAGAGTCACCATTTTGACCTTTGTTATTATGGTGCTAAAAGTCTCTTATATTACTTTCAGAAATGCAAACTGATCCTGTTTTGTTTTTGAGATCAAAATATCATTTTTGAGACACTTGTTTTTAAACTGGTGTTATTTTAGAATTCTGAGATAAATAAAACAATGGTCCACAGTATTGTAACATTTTAGTCTTTTTCAAACACTTAAGATTTATTTTAGAAACTTAATCTAAACTAAATATTTAACTAAGAGCGTAACAATTTTACTGCCGAATGCGGGATACTCGAAATGTAAAAAATTTTCAACCATCCTAAAACTATGATGCTGAAAGTCAAGATTTATTATAATATATAAATACATAACAAATATTGACAAAAAAAAAACATTCTTACACATATCTTTATTTCTTATTCACCTTTATTAATTGAAAATGTGTTGTAGGGGTTTCTAAAAACTTGACAAATGTAATACTTAGAATTTCTGACTATACTGTAAAGAGACAATATTAATGCATGGGCAACCTTCATCTGATACCCAAGTACACACCTTGGAGAGGCATTTTCTTTTATTGGGCAAAAGAAGCATTTTGCATATATAGAGCTTTAGATTTGTTTTACTTTGGTGCTTAAAAGTCTCTTAAATTAACATCCAGTAATATACATAATGATCCTGAACTGCTTTTTGAGATCACAATGTTATTTCAGAAACATTACATTTTTGTTATCCTTTGAAGTTATGTCAGACATATTTTTAGAGCTTTAGAGTCACCATTTTGACTTGTTTTACTTTGGTGCTAAAAGTCTCTTAAATTAACTTCCTGTAATATACATAATGATCCTGATCTGCTTTTTGAGATCACAATGTTGTTTCAGAAACATTACATTTTTGTTATCCTTTTGTTATGTCAAACATATTCAGGGGTGCCACTTTTCCGGGATATCCCGGATTTCCGGATTCGAGAATCATATTTTTTTCCCTTTCCGGATTCGCAAGATTTGAGTTTGAAAATTTCCGGGTTTGCAGTTTAAAAAAAAATTTTGATCGTTTTAAGCTTGAAAATTTTGGTATTGTAAAAATTGTTTTTATCATCAACACTCCCGCTAATAGCCTTTTCCGAAAAAAAAAGAATAGTAAATGACGTCAGCAACAATCTCACGCGTGCGCCAAGGACCAAATAAAAATCAGCTGTATCAGATGGGTGAGGCTGTAAACGAAACTTTTTGATGTCATTCGTGGTGTGGCTGTCTGGCTATTTTTTATGACGATATGGGTTGGGGGTAAAACTCGTATTATTTACGTGATGTCATCAATGGGATACCGCTAGGCTGTGTAATAAAACAACTAAATTCTACAATTACTAGATCTAGCTCACTAGCATCGCCGATCGTCTTTTAAAAAAACAAAGATTTTGCTCCGAAAAAAGTTTTTTTTTTTTTTTTTTTTTGTATTTGGTATTACAAAAAGAAAAGAAAAAATCTATTTGGAGGACTATTTTATGTATGAAATAGAACTGTGCTGTTTTCACTCAACTTTACCGTCACTTTTTACCACCTCGTACCCGCTTCTTCAAGGTCGCGCTGACCGTAAGACCTACGTCACGAGAACACGCAAGCACAGTCTGAGTCGTGTCTCTCGGTCAAGGCAGTTCTACAAGTACAAGCGCTGTTTAATTTTAACGTGGTTATTTTTAATTCAAGAAATTTTTTTTAGATCTGCATCGTTTTATATCAGTAAAAAAAAATATGTAGGCCTGCTATAATTTAGTTACACGATCTAGCAGGGTCTACATCTAATTTTTTTTTTTTTACTTTGGTAAAACGTCATTGAAATGTTTAAACAACCTTGAAAATAGCCGCTATCACTGCCCCCTCCCAACCGCTTGTAAAAAAAACAGCTTTTCACTTAGTCGGGCGGCTACATCTCTGACATGAGTATTACTTGCGTAGTTACTTCTAAAATTATTTTTAAAATTAACTTAATTCTGTTATTCCGCGATATGAACTTAAAACTTCCACAATATTTCTTCACGTCATCATGTATATCAAAGGTGGGGGCATTGGGGTCGTTCATAAATGACGTCACACTCGTAGGGGGAGGGGGTCCGTAATTTCGTCATGAGGGGGAGGGGTTCAGATGGTGTGACATCACACTTTTGCATTATCGAAAAGCTATGTTAGAAAACTAATTTTAGCCGTTATTTCGCGTTTTAGAATATTGTTTCAATAAAGTGTAATAGGAATTGATTAAAATACTCTATGTTGACAGAGGTCAGACAAGATTTTTGGAAAAATATCGTATTTTTAGAAAAATTCGACTGCAATTTTTAGGGGGGGGGTGTAGGTTGAGGTGTGACGTCATTTTAGAGGGCGGGGTCTGGCTTTTTGTGACGATATGTGACCGAGGTGAGGTGGGAGGTAAAAATCGTCAAAAAAGCGTGACATCATTTATGGATGACCCCATTGGTGTTGATTGGGAAAAAAGGGTTTAAGGTTTTTGTTGTGGCTGTTAATAATTAAAGCCTTGAATAGCTACAGTAAGTCAACCCTGTATTTTAATACAGTGACAATCTTATTAGAGGTCTGCATATAGTGGGCTTATTATTCAACAACAAGACGTAGAGGTTAGCAAAATATTTGTTACTTAACAGTTGGCTGACTACACATTTTAACTCAAGCTAGGAAAATTAAATAGTTATGTTATAAAAGCTGTCTGGGGGTTGGGGGGGGGGGGGGGAGTTCTACAATAGCACATTATGGGGTAGGCCTAGAGATGGGAGTAACATTGTAAACTAATTTTGTTGTAAGCACAATCCTTTAAAGATTAATTTTTATTTGAAGCTTGTTACAAAGAAAATAAATCCATTTTAAAGACATGTAAATTGAACATAATAATATATGAATCAAATGTCTAAAAAAATAATGAAATAACAGTCCATTTTATTTTGAAATTCCGCGCGGAATTAAGTTTCAGGGTTTCAAAAATTTCAAATTTTAGTTTCAGGATTGGTAAAATTTTGGGATTCATTTTCAGGATTCACTTAAAAAATGAGTGGCACCCCTGCATATTTTTAGAGCTTTAGAGTCACCATTTTGACTTGTTTTACTTTGGTGCTAAAAGTCTCTTAAATTAACTTCTAGTAATATACATAATGATCCTGATCTGCTTTTTTAGATCACATTGTTATTTCAGAAACATTACATTTTTGTTATGCCAAACATATTTTTAGAGCTTTAGAGTCACCATTTTGACTTGTTTTACTTTGGTGCTAAAAGTCTCTTAAATTAACTTCCAGTAATATACATAATGATCCTGATCTGCTTTTTGAGATCACAATGTTATTTCAGAAACATTACATTTTTGTTATCCTTTGAAGTTATGTCAGACATATTTTTAGAGCTTTAGAGTCACCATTTTGACTTGTTTTACTTTGGTGCTAAAAGTCTCTTAAATTAACTTCTAGTAATATACATAATGATCCTGATCTGCTTTTTGAGATCACAATGTTATTTCAGAAACATTACATTTTTGTTATGCCAAACATATTTTTAGAGCTTTAGAGTCACCATTTTGACTGTTACTATGGTGCTAAAAGTCTCTTACAGTATATATCAGAAATGTTTACTAGTCCTGTTTTCAAGAAAGTATCTTTCTGGAACTTTTTATTTTGTTCTTAGGTTCATAATTTTTATTCTAAAGGATTAGAAAATAACTTGCCACAGTTTTTGCGTTTTATTCACCTGTTGAGCATTGTTCTTACAGTGCCAAAAGTTAGTTTAGAAATTTATGCTGATTTTCGTCATTTTTAGAACACTTTATTTCACCATTAGCTTTTAAATTTAGAAAATATGTCAGACCTTAGTTTTGGATCCAGTTTGGACCTTTGTTACTAGTGTGCAAAAAGGATCTTGGATTATGCTTTCAGAAAAGTGTTTTCTTGCTCTTTTTAAAACAGCTTTTAATATTTTGGAACATTCATTTTGTACCTTGTCATTTACATTTTTATTGGAATTTTTAAATTTGTTTTAGGAGCAAGACACTGATTTCAATATTGAAGATGAAGATGAAGACGATGTAGAAGAAACAATTGAAGAACAAGAAACTCATGAGAAGAAAGATTATACTGTTGAATTGGATGATCTGAAAGCTGAAGGTTTGTTTTAATGTATGTTAAATGTTTGAAAACATTTTTTATGTCTGACTGTTTGTTAAATTGTTTACACAATGATTTCAGGTGAAATGAGTGTTGAAGAACTACTTAAAAAATATTCTGGTGCATATGAAGAAGATTTGAAAGTTCCAGAGGAATCATCAGAAGATGAAGAAAGTAGTGGAGATAGTGATGAGGATATTACAGGTAAGCTTGTTTGTCATCTAAAACTTAAAATACTAAAGCTTAGTTCCTTCATGATCTAAATGCTTAAATTATTATCAAATACAAATTTTAATATTTTAGAGTCTGAAAAGGAGTCCTCAGCTGAAGAGGAAGAAGAAATGGTACAAGAGAAAGCTAATGAAAATGAAGACCCTGTAAAGAAGGAAGATTTTGGTTTAGAATTTTTAGTAAAGGAGGAAGAAAAAACTCAGGTATGTATGATTTCAAAATTTAGAATCTGCTGCATATATTAACTACATCATTTACGTAATTTTCTTACCTTGCTAAAAACTAGCTTCTGAAGGTCCTGGTCTTCAGAATATGTTATTTTCCAGTTGGAAAATTTAGAGCTTTTAAAAAGAATGAATTTTTTTCAACATTTAAAAATTTTAGGCTATTGAATGCAGTACTGAAGGTCCTGGGAAAGAGTTTAATGATATTGCAGCTGCTGCCCAAAGCTTACAGCCCAAAGGCTACACACTGGAAACAACAGAGGTATTTAATTTTTTAAGGGTACTTGCTAAATTGTTGCTTGTGCATTGACATTTCAAATTTAAACATTGGTAAATTTCTTTTAACTTTATTTTAAGGTGAAAACTAAAGTGCCTTTTTTGTTGAAACATACATTGAGAGAATATCAGCATGTTGGCTTGGACTGGTTAGCTACCATGCATGATAAAAGGTTGAATGGAATTCTAGCTGATGAAATGGGATTAGGAAAAACTATTCAAACCATTGCTATGTTAGCACATTTAGCCTGTGACAAAGGTTAGTATTGTTAATAATAACTTTGCAACTACACATACATTAGCATTATTTTTCTGTTATATATCTTGCTGATTTTTAAGCTTAGTAGTTAAATCATTTTCAAAGAAAAAGTTGACTGCTGTAACTTAAGAGTGTTTGATTTACAGGGATTTGGGGACCACATCTTATTGTTGTACCTACTAGTGTTATGTTGAATTGGGAAATGGAGTTCAAGAAATGGTGTCCAGCTTTTAAAATTCTTACATACTATGGCAGTATTAAAGAAAGAAAGCTCAAAAGACAGGTGATTTACATCGATTTGATTTTTCATTACATTTCAACAAGAATTGTTTTAACATTTGTTAACAGTTACTTTTTATCTTCTGAAATATAGGGCTGGACGAAAACAAATGCATTCCATGTATGTATTACCTCTTATAAACTTGTGGTTCAGGATCATCAAGCATTCCGGAGAAAAAAATGGAAATATTTTATATTAGATGAGGTGGGTTTCTGAAACATTGGTTCAAAATGTTGTGTATACACTTTAAAATTCTAGCAAATATTAACTTAATTTTTTTTTTTTTAAATGTTCCCAGGATATGCGAAATTTTAAAAAATTTATTTTTTATATATTTCATTTAGGCCCAAAACATAAAAAATTTCAAGTCACAGCGCTGGCAAATGCTGCTCAATTTTTCAAGTCAGCGGCGTCTGTTGTTAACAGGAACTCCACTTCAAAATTCGCTCATGGAATTGTGGTCATTAATGCATTTTCTTATGCCTAATGTGTTCCAGTCCCATTCTGAATTCAAAGAATGGTTTTCAAATCCTCTTACTGGAATGATTGAGGGTAGTCAAGAATATAATGAGAGTCTGGTGCGACGCTTGCACAAGGTTTGTATCATACTTTTAAATATAAATTTTTTTGTTTTATTTTAGCAGGTTAATTCTTGATTGATTTCTTTATTTCAGGTTTTGAGGCCTTTTCTTCTAAGACGTTTAAAAAATGAAGTAGAGAAGCAGATGCCTCAGAAGTTTGAGCATGTTGTCATGTGTAGATTATCTAAGAGACAAAGATTTCTTTATGATGATTTCATGTCACAGACAAAGTAAGATACTTATCTAAGAGACAAAGATTTCTTTATGATTTTATGTCACAAAATAAGATGTCCTTATAGCAGTTATTGTTTAGCATGTAATTGGGATGCTGAAATCCTTGATTTACACAATCTTAAAAGCAATTACAATAATTTATGAATTTTTCTTTCTTACCAGGACTAAAGAAACATTAGCTACTGGTCATTTTATGAGTGTTATAAACATACTAATGCAACTAAGGAAGGTATGTAATCATCCAGATCTGTTCGATCCTCGACCTATTGTCTCACCATTTAAGATGGAAGGTATTGTTTACAGTACAGCATCTTTAGTCACAAGAATTTTGGAGTATGATCCATTACGGGTAAGACATTCATTTGATTTGGTGTTGAGTAAAATTTATTGTTGTGCGTTGAGGCTTAGAGTCATTAGCTTTATATTTTATTATATTGCTGGTGCCCCTAAGTCTAAAACATAACTCAGATGTATGACTGGTTTGGCTGTTAATGCACAAAACCAGCTACCCAATGACTGATACACATTTTCAACACAATGTTAGTAACATAATTTTTTATCCATTATATGTACTTTTGTTTCTATCAAACAAAAAATGAAATAAGCAATAAGTACTACTAGAAACATTTTTATGTAAGGCTGCTACTCTGTTACTCTTTATCTAATAAAGTAATTTATTTCAGGATATCGATTTATATTCGCTGTACCCTAACTTGGCAGAAATGGAATGTGATCTTCCAGCATTTGTTGCTCAAAGGGTAAAACAGCTAAAAGCCACTGGAAAAATGATACAAGAAGTTGACAATCTGGCTGATCCCCCAACTCGTCTACCACTTGGAACTTTAAAAAACATTAAAACATTTCCTTCTTTGGCCCCACAGGTACAATTACAATGCATATATACTCCTACATTTAGTACAAATTTAGTTCCCGTTGATTTAACTTTTATTTAAATAATTTATATCCAACATAATTTAGTATTGCAAAATTGTTATGTATAGCTTTATAATATAGTTTTAAAGACCCACTTCAAAACTATTACAGATGGCTAGACTTTCAACAACAATCACATCTGCTAGCACACTGTCAGATACTGCATCTCCAGCTAAGACAGCAATCACAACAGTGCAATCAACTCCTAGTAAGAACTTTTTTTGCTCCATCTTGTGCACTTTATTCATCTGGTTTATGGGTCCCCTTCTTTGTTGCTTCAAATTCTCTGATGCAATCATGGTTTTCAGATAGTTTTTCTGAGTAATTTAATTACATTAGGTTATTTGGGATTTTTTTTTTTTATTCAAAGAGAATTAGTCCTATTTATATCTCAATGTGTCGCATTTCACATTGTCACTTGACAATGTGAAGATTTTTATTATTGCAGTGTCTCCCATTTCCTCCTCAGCAACTGTTAATAGTATAAAGCTGCTGTTACCACCATCTTCATCCTCAACTCAACAAACTATTTTGATACCTAATCCAAATGGATCAGGCCCTCCTATCATCTTGCCATT
This sequence comes from Physella acuta, assembly GCF_028476545.2. NCBI lineage: Eukaryota > Metazoa > Mollusca > Gastropoda > Physidae > Physella > Physella acuta. The sequence goes on along the minus strand of NW_026732632.1, from coordinate 101,478 downwards.
GTCTTCCATTTCATCATCATCCACATCTGCAGCTATTGCCCAGGCAAAATTAATTTCTTCTCAGCTGCAAAGTAAGTTGTAGGTATTGTGAATTGTTAGACATTTTGTTTGGCCTGGCATTGTTCCTTCATAGAACAAGGTTGACCAATCTTGTGGTAAATGATTCAGTTTTCAGACTCAATACATTTGCTTTCTGCAGGACAATTTATTACATTGGCACTTAATAAAGCTCTGACTTGTTGTATTGCAAAAGTTGATTGAATAGCTAAATTGTTTTTAAAACTTGTGTGGTTCTATTTTTCTTTCTTTAACATTTTTTAAGTAAATCAGAAATAGGTAAGCAAATGAAGAAACTACATTTATTTTTAAAATGTATGAAACTTTCATCTCCAGGTGGTGTTCTGCAACTTGTGCAAACATCAACAGGCCATCAAATTCTTACAACAGCCAGCATTACCTCTTCTTCATCACTTTCTTCAGTAACCACAACTTCAGCATTATCTTCAACACCTTTGTCCACCACAAGTAATACTAATGTTTCTCTATTGAAGCTGTCAACAGTTCATTCACAACAGAAACCAGTTATGAGAGTGTCACCATTTGTTATATCTGCTGGTGATGTTAAACCTTTAAGCCCTCTCAGTAAGTTTTAACCACAATACTTAGTTATCTCAATCTAGACATTGGTATTTTATTGCCTAATGACTTTCTAGACTTTAAAATGACTTTTACATTAGGATTTGCAGGTTTTATTCACTTCATGACATTAATTCTTTTTTAATTGCTTTTGCTTTCCTCCCTATTGCTACTTAGTTGAAACAAATTAATTTCTATTATAGATCCTCCTCAAACAGCTGTGATTCCTAGCACTAATCTCAAAACAGATAGTCAACCCATAAAACTAGTACCCAAAAAGCCAATGAAAAAGTCTGAACTTTTCTTGGTATGTAGTTTTCATGTTATAATTATATAATTTTGCAAATTACTTGTATATTTGTTATAAAAAAATAAGTTATTTTAATCTAGTATTTATTGCCCCACTTCATTTTCATTGGTCAGGAATCCTTGTATCGCAAAAAAGAGGAACGTAGGCAACATATTTTAGCTCTCATGTCAAGATTGAATCAATCAAGATGTGATAGATTTCCAGTTTATGGACCAGACACACACGACACTGTAAACTGTGTGAAAAGCCTAGATGCTGGAAATTGCTCTACACCTCACCCATCTAGTTGTGTGACCAATTTGGCATGTGATGTTTGGCGAAAGCATGGATATGTTGATTGCTTATTTGCACAGAATCGTTTAATAAATCACAATTATCCTGATGTTTTTTGGAGAGAATGTTCACATTTAAAGCAAATAGTTAATTCTCCTGAAGAATGGCTTTCAGAATTGACAGATGTTCTTTCAAGGTAATTAGCAATTTTTTTTATCTTAGCCTTAAAATGCTTTCAATGGCATAACAAGTTAATTTTTTTTTTTTATTATGTATGATAAGCCACTGTCAGAAGGCAATGACACTCTGCAATATCCCCCTCCCCTTTAGAACAACTGTGTTTGGTCAATGCTTACCAGACATAGATCTTTATAAAGGGTAAAAAAAAAAATTGTTTAAAAAACTCTTACTATATTTTTATAGTTTAGAATCCTGGAACAATTAACAATTTTATCTTTTCAATTAAAATTTTACATTGTTTTTATAAAAAAAAAATATCAATACTGAGTTACAAAATTATTTCCTAAGGTTTGTTTTTGTGACACCGACTGTGATCTCCCCTGCTGTGTCCCTGAGAGTTTCTTGTCCAGATCCATCACATTTATCAAAGATGAACTGGATGGAAGCAAAACTTAGACCAGTTATAGTTGAAAAGTCTGCCAATTTACATCCCATTCAATCAAGGACAATGGTTACATTCCCAGAGCTTAGGCTTATTCAATATGATTGCGGTAATGATTTTTTGACCCAGATATTTAAAATGCATTTTTAAGTTAGAAAGGTTACATGTTTTATTTTTTGTGCCCTCTTTATTTCAACAGGAAAACTGCAGACATTAGATCTTTTGCTACGACAGTTAAAATCTGGTCAACATCGTGTTCTAATATTTACTCAGATGACGAAAATGCTAGATGTTTTAGAATCATTTCTTAATTTTCATGGACATAGATATTTGAGGCTTGATGGAACTACAAAAGTGGAACAAAGACAGGTTTGTATAATACATTATTGTTAATCAAATAATAAAATTGTGAATGTGAATTTTACTTATTGTGGCTAGTTACTCAAGTTTGTCACCTTTATTGTGTGATAACATGCATTATTAGCCAAACAGTAAAGTCTTTAATGATAGGGTTGTAGAATTCCTTTTCTACAACTTTGAGAACTTCAGACACATTTGATTAAAATTGTTATACAAATTATATACTGCTCACAATTTTTTAAAAAGGTTATTTTGTTTAGTTGAGCAGCAGTCCGTGACTGCTAACCCGTCTTGAGATTGGTTTACAGGCTAGAGGCCATAAACCATCCCTTAGTCAACCCCTTAGTCCGTCCAGCTCTTCTGGGGTACCTGATCTGAGATAGGGAAAATTATGGCAGCTAGGTCTAGTTAAGGCCCTTTAAAAATAATGTAAATAATTACCGAGCCTAGCTATTTTTAACATACCTTTTATAATTTGTAAGCATTGCAAGGTACACCATAGACTGCACATTATTGAATTAGTATATTCAATGGCAAGTTTTGATAGGTAGTGGGAGCAAGTTTTTACATGTAGGGGCTGGATGGACTCAAGTTTTAATTTCTTTGTGCTTAAGCTAAACATTAATTTCCCCAATTATATATAAATATGTTGCATACCTAATGTGGAATAGTTTTGGCTAATTACCAAAATCAGTCACCTCCTTCATGTGACTGCTTGTGACCTTAGCCAAATATTAAGTTCTTTGATTAAAGGGTTGTAAGGTCTATAGTTACAACTTTGAGAATCTCAGATACATTAAGTTTATGTTGAGCCCTAACATTTAATTGCATTATTAGATAGAGCAATCGTTTTCTATTCTACCTTTTAATTATTCAAACTTAGAGAATATTATGTTTATTGCATTACTCTAAGGTTGAGACATCTTGATAATTAGTTCATTTAAATGATCCACTGGGATAGCTAGAGCTGCCATTGTGACTTCAGTTATTGAATTAATCATTTTGTTGATAAAGAACTTTTTCACATTTTAAAATTATTGCAAAAATTGTTTACATGGCAGAAATATATTTTATAATACATGAACACGTTCCAAAGTATGTCTTGGAAGCTATCATTCTTATAATGAATTCATAATGTGGTTGTGCAATTAAAAAATTAAAGAGTTGAGGAAAGTTTTTAGATAGAGTACATATTCCATTGGCTAATTACCAAAATCAGTCACCAACTTCATGTGACTGCTTGTGACCTTAGCCAGATATTAACATCTTTGATTAAAGGGTTGTACGGTTTTTTTTTGTTTACAACTTTGAGAATCTCAGATACATAACTTCAATTCTTCACATTTATTACTGCATATATTCATTATGTACAGTAAGGTGTCTCCTATAAAAAAAACCCAAACAGTGGAAAAAATAGTTCTCCAGAGTAAACACATTAAACAACTAAACCTAAATCTTAATAGGCATGACTACTTTAGTTTGATAATATATTACAAAGATTACTGCAAAAAAATATTGAGCTGTACCACCTTTAAATCAATCTTAATTTTCTAAATATTCTGAATGTTGTACCACATCTTTAAAACCATTATGTTTGTATTTATGTCATGTAGTATTTATTCAATGCATCATGATTTTTATATAGTAGTTAGACATCCCATTTTTATTAAAGAAGTATTGTCATCCTAATTCTATAGAAATATTATGACTGGAATATTCCTTTATGTTGCCCATAAATTATATTTTGTTCTCTTTGGCTATTTACCAAAATCAGTCATTTACTTCATGTGACTGCTTGTGACCATAGCCATATAATAAGTCTTGCATGATAGAGTTGTAAATGTCATTTTTTACAATTTTGAGAATCCGAGATACATAACTTTCAGTAAACTAATTTATCCCTTTACATTGTTGTTTGACACATGGTAACAGTTGTATTCTTTTGGGCTAATTACCAAAAGTCAGTCACCTAGTTTGTGACTTCTTGTGACCTTAGCCATATAACAAAGTCTTTGATGATAGAGTTGTAAATGTAATTTTTTACAATTTTGAGAATCCAAGATACATAACTTTCAGTAAACTAATTTATCCCTTTACATTGTTGTTTGACACATGGTAACAGTTGTATTCTTTTGGGCTAATTACCAAAAGTCAGTCACCTAGTTTGTGACTTCTTGTGACCTTAGCCATATAACAAAGTCTTTGATGATAGAGTTGTAAATGTAATTTTTTACAATTTTGAGAATCTGAGATACATAACTTTCTGTAAACTATTTTATCCCTTTACATTGCTAACACATTATAATATACATGGTAACAGTTGTATTCTCTTGGGCTAATTACCAAAAGTCAGTCACCTAGTTTGTGACTTCTTGTGACCTTAGCCATATAACAAAGTCTTTGATGATAGGGTTGTAGAAATAGTTTTTTTTACAACTTTGAGAATCTCAGATACAAACACAAAGTGCATTCTTTATTTGGGTATGCATTTTTTATTTAGGTATGCATTTTTTATTTAGGTATGCATTTTTTATTTACTTATGCATTTTTTATTTACTTATGCATTTTTAATTAGGTATGCATTTTTTATTTAGGTATGCATTTTTTATTTTGGTATGCATTTTTAAAAACTAATCCACCACAGCAGTATCAAATCTGGAATTGAGAGCTTTAAATTATTATTCACTTCGTGCTCTATTTCTGGCAGTTTAACCGTGCTACTAATTTTTCATCAATTAACGATGCACCTAATGATTTAGATTTGTAAACTAAACTTTCTTAGCATTCAACAATTTTCCGGCAGTCCTGATTGAGAAAATGTCTTGTATATTTTCAGTATCTTATGGACCGCTTCAATGCAGATCCTCGCATATTCTGCTTCATACTTTCCACTAGATCTGGAGGAATAGGTGTTAATCTTACTGGTGCAGATACAGTAGTATTTTATGACAGTGATTGGAATCCAACTATGGATGCTCAAGCTCAAGACAGATGTCATAGGATTGGTCAGACAAGAGATGTTCACATTTACAGGTACATTTTGTCTTCAGTTAAGCAATTTTACAATAACTACAAACATTTATTAGCATTAATTCTGTGTAACTTAGAAATTGAATTTCCTAAATATCAGGACTATAATAAAACATTTTGATCAATGTACTTAAAATTACTGTTAACATTTCAGACTTGTTAGTGAAATGACAGTAGAAGAAAATATTCTCAAGAAAGCAAATCAAAAAAGATTACTTGGGGATTTGGCTATTGAGGGAGGAAATTTCACAACAGCATTTTTCAAAGAGGTGATATTTTATCAGCTTTTTAATTTTTTTAAAAAGTTTTGTCCTTTTTTACCCTGTAAGAACAGCTGTGTTGAGATTATTTTCATACACAGGTATTTATAAAGGGTACAGAAAATAATTGTTTATAAACTCTAGCTGTTCATATATCAGTATGGAATCCTGGAACAACTAACACCTTTTAGTTAAAAATTTTAAATGATTTAATTTTAAAAAAAATAGTTACTAAATGTTTTAGAAAAATAAATTTTCTCTTTTAGCAAACAATAACTGACCTGTTTGCTGAACCTTCTGGTCTTGAATCACTTGTTGAAGATAAAGAAAGAGAAAAGGAAGCAAAGGAGAAAGACAGAGAGGCAAAGCTAGCTGCTTTAAAACAAGAAAGGGAAAATGAGGAAAAACGTGAAAGGGAAGAAAGCAAAAAAGAAGCAGCCATGTTATCACAGTTTGAGCAGGTAAATCCTTAGGTTGAACATTTTTAATGATTCACTGTCACATTAAATTTTGTACTTCTTTTGCAATTAGTTTGTAATTAATTGTACACAAGGAATAATCATTTAGTTCAGAACCAAATGTTTCTTGCTACCAAATAAAGTTCACAAACTAACAGACATCATTTGCCTATTAAGGCGCTGTGCAAAGCAGAGGATGAGACGGATGCACTTGCTGCCACTCAAGTCCAAGCAGAACAAAAAGCTGAATTGGCTGAATTTGATGAAAACATTCCATGGGATGAGAGAGAAGCTGACATTAGAAAAGAAGAGGAAGAAGTATCTAGGGTTGAGATTGAACTGGCAATGATAGACAAAGAGGTACATGCATAAGATTTTTTAGTTAGATTTATTTTAATTGAAACAATATATTTTTAGCAGGGATGTGATTTTCCAATTTTTAGTGGAAATCCAATTTTTCCGTTTCAGCTGCAATTTCCGCCGCTCATTTTGTTTTCTAAATTTTTCCACCGATTTTTCAATTTATTTCAATTGTTAGGAAGTTTAAAAAAAAAAATTCAGAAAAAAATAACGGAAATGACTTATACGGAAACAGGTCACACACGCATTCCACATATTCCTATTAAAATTGAGTATTACAGTACTTAATTCAAACGGACAATCAAATATGCTCTAGGTCTGACGGTGCGATACATAAGTAAAATTGTAGGTCAAGATTCAAAATCTTTGCAGATTTCCTAATTTTTTTCAAAACACAAATTTTTTTAGTCCAAATTTTCCACGAAATTTAAGTTGAATATTTATCAAAAACATGGGGAAAAGCTATCTAAAATTATAAACTTGTATCACCCAAGCCTGGTTTCTTTACCATGAATCTTGCTTGCGATGTATTCTGACTATAGCCTAATCTACCAGAATTTTAACTCTAATCTACCATTTCTCTCAGCTTCTAATTATTTTACTTCGCAATCTCAAATAATATTGAAATCCTTGCAAAAGGTGACTGAGGACTAGACTTACCGACTTTCTTTGTTACAATGGTGGCTCTTGTGACCTCACGTTGATCTCAAATAGCTATGTTTAGGTTGGACTGCCCTAACTGCTATGACATGCTATAGGCCTACTGATTTAAAAACTCATGTAACTCAACCTGACTCCAAGCTTGTCTTGTTTGTGGAATAAGAAAATAAGATGCGGACTATTTTTAATGAGGTGTCTTCCATAAATGACGTCACATATGGTGGTCAGATATTGTGACCACATATTATTGCATTTTAAAAAGTAATGCTAGAAGCTGAATTTAGCGGTTATTTTGTTTTTAGGAGACTGTTTTAATAAATTGTAACAGCAATTGATTAAAATACCCTATTCTTTTTTCTAAAATATTAGCTCTATTAAACAATTAATTAGTACAGTAATAGTGTGGGACTGCTTTAACTGCCTTAAAAAATTGGTAAAATCATGAGTTCTGGTCCAAAAAAAAATTTCCATCTTTTTTTGTCAAAAGATTAGTAAGTTGCGAGTTATAATTTGTTATTCTTCTTGTAAAATGAAATAGCATTGTAATTAAATTTGCTTTCTTTGTAAAAAAGCATACTTTATGACTGATTTGTAACCAAATTTGCTTTCTGTGTCAAAAGTATATTTTATGACTTATTTAATTTATGGATAACACGCAACTTTTGCCTTCAGCTAACACCAATAGAACGTTACGCTGTAACAGTTATGGAAGCTCAGATGGAACCAGAGACCGCAGAAGAGCTAAAAATAGCTGAGGTATTTGCTAAATTTTTGTGCTACACTTAAATTATTTTTTCTTGTTTAAATGCTGGTACAGACAAGCCTACCATCTTACCAAAAGTGGAATTGTCCTGTTCTGCCATCTAGCTTTTGTTTGGAAAAGGGATTATCTCCCTTTTGGCAAAAGTTTGCATTTCCTTGTTTACTTGCAATATTTACAATGAGTATAATCTAATATTAGATTTTCTAATAGATAATGTGGACAAGCTAGCTTCTGGATGTTTTTTTTTTTTTGTTATTTGCAATTGAATTGTAGATTTAAATTATGCCTTACATAACTTGCAGGGAGAAAAAATACAATAAAATCATGACTAACACTCTCATATCTAGGTTAGATATTAAATCTATACTATCTTCAATCTTGTAACTTACTAACAGTTACTAAGATGTAAATAGGACTTTAGCTAGGTAGGTCTTAACTGTCAACTTAATATTTTATATTACATATAAAGCATTCAGCATTTTTTTGTTCATATGACCTAGAATATAGAAAAGTACTGAAGTAGGAATAATTAAATCAGTTATGTATAAGCTATGGTTTTTTATTGGGGGGGTCCTCAGGTTACTGGTTAGCTTTTTTATTAAAAATATAAGCTGGCATTAAGCAGTATTTAGATGCAGCCTAGAGACTAGTTATATATAACTAGACGCTTACCTATGCTTATATGTATGCTACTGTGTACATGTCATTAGACTTAAGCATATTTTTAAAAAAATTTCGACTTAGTACAGTAGCATCTGATTGCATGTTCCAATTTTTGGGTTCAAATTCCTCTTTTTAGATATCACTGTTCCTACTTTTGGTTGCCAGTAGTAGGCATGTCTGCTTGTACTGCTAGTAATTTGAATATTAGATTTCAAACCCTGTTTATATTATCAGTAGCCTTGAATTTTCACTTGGCAGTTAAAATTTAATTTCCATATTGCTGTACAATTTTTTAAATTATTGGTTTCATTTAGATCACATTTTTATTAGATTTTTATCTTGTTTTTATAGGAAGATATTGAGAATTCTAAGAAGGACTGGGAGTTGGCGAGGTTGAAAGCTTTGAAAGAAGAAGAGGAAAGAAGAGCAGAATTAGAAGAAGATGAAATGCTCTACATCTACTCTAAGGATGAGTCACAGGTGAAGAAAGGGAGGAAGCCTTTAAAGATAAAGCCCAAACCTAAAACTAGTAGCAAAGCATCCTTATCTGGGTCAGATTTAGAAGACAGCTTTAGTGGCAAAGTAACTGGAGGAAGAAAAGCCAGTGGTTCACCCCAAAAATCTCCTAGTCATACTTTAAACCCTGAAACAAAATCTGGGGTTGGAAAAATTAATTTAGGGATTAAAAAATCAGAAAAATTGTCAAATGATACACCAAAAGGCCAAAATGTTCCTAAAAAACGGGGTAGGAAAAAAGGTGTGAGCAATCCAAATGTAAATCAGAAACCAGTTAGACTAAACAGTTTAGGACAGCCTATACGTAGAGGTAGACCTAGAAAAATAGTTCCTGTAGAAAATGTTGATACAAATCAAGAAAAGAAAGAAACTGTTGTCCTTAATACTCCTAAATTGCTACAAAATGGACATAGCCCATCACTTTCTAACATTAATAGTAAAATGACAACTCAAGCCAGAAATGCTTTACTTAAAGTTCAGGCACAACAAGCAGCTCACATTATTGTTTCACCCAATAACACAGCTTTAATTACACCTCCAACACCCTCTATCACAGTACCTGTCACAAATGTTTTAAGCAGTCCACCAGCAAGATTGCCCACTAAACCAGCAACTCCCAAAAGTCCTTCAGATCCCAATATTCCCCCACCTTGGTCAAATCCTAATCTTGTAATTCGCACTCGTAAAGCTGCTGTACACTCTCCAGTTATAGTAGCACAGTCAAAGCCCCCAGTTCAAAAGCCTCTTCAATCTGCCCTTCAACAACCTATTAGTCAACCTGTAACTATAAACACAACTACAATTACTGCTGTTAGTAATCCCATTACTCTATATACAACAAATACAACTTCTACATATAATACCATTCCTGCAACAACAATATTTACATCAAATCCCACATCATCAGTTAATGCTGGTAAAATCCAGTTGACGCCAGATAGAAATATATTTCAACTCTTTACTGCTAATACCTCTAGGGGAAATGTTACTTTCACGCCAACAATCAGGCATGTTAGCCCAGTGGTTTCTGCTACACCTGTTATAAATCAACTCCGTGGTGCTACAGTTATCAATTCAGTTTCTTTAGTTAATGCTGGAACTAGATTTATAACCACTGGAGTTGCTGGTCAACCTTCTGTTGTAGTTTCTGCTGCACCTAAACCTTGTGCAGCAAATGTAGGAGGTGCTGTGTCAAATATTACTTTAGTACCTACTGTAATTAATGCTAGTGGTGGTCAAACATTAATACCAGCTGGAGGTGCCACTTTACTTACCAATACTGCAGGTGGAGGTAGGGCGGTTTTAAATACAACTAGATTGACTTCTCCTATTACCCTTCAAAGTTTAAGCTCAATACCATATGCTGTAAACATTATTAAGACTAATACAGGGCTAACATTACCTGTTAGGTCTCCACAAATCCTACACACATCCTTAGCTCAGGTGGCTGGGCAACCAGGTTATGTTTTAATAACTCCTAGGGCAAGAAATCCTGCTCCTGGTAACTTGCCAGTTACTTCACAAACAGTTCCCATATCTCTAGTGCAAACAATTCCTGGCCAATCATTACAAACTGCAAGGGTACATCTTTTAGCCCAGGTGCCCTCAGGGGCTACAGTAATGCAACAACCCCAAGTTCAGAAAGCACTTCAGCCCCAACTTCCAAAGACTGCTCAGCCAACACAGCAACCACATCAACCAAATCCTAATGTAAATGGTGTTGCAAAAAAAGATGGGACATAGTTTTTTTTTGTCTCCTAGTAATTTGACTAAGATAATTTTTTCTCAGGTGTAAATATATTTGAAAATGTCAACAATCAAAAATGGTGCTGTAACTTTTAAAACTCATGTAAAGCAAGATAGAGGGGCCAAAGTCACTTTTCAATGTTTTTATTATTGGGGCAACCGATAAAGTGATAACCTTGACATATCTATCAACTGGTTTTCAGTATCTTGGTTATTTAGAACAAAACTTAATATATGTAATTAAAAAACGCAAATTGTATTTTTTAGACTAAAGAAATTGTAATTTTTAAATGTAAAAAATTTGCATCTTTGTTGGTGTCCTTAAAATATTGTTCTCAGATACTGTCTACAGAATTTAAAAAAACATTTTGTTCATGAAGAACTATGATCAATAATTTTTTTCCCTTTTCTTAATGACAAAACACTTTTTAGTTTCCTTTTCTTGATTACACATTTACAAGATTTTTATTGTTCAAGTGTTAGTACTGTGGACAACTTATGAAACTTTTGTTCAGAAAATGAGATTGGTAATCATTTCATTTATTTTGTTCTATTGTGACTTGGTTTTTTTGCATGTAAATTCAACTTTAAAAAAAAATTCCCCCATTTGCTAGTGGGTTTTTATAAGGGCAAAAATTGTAATGATCAAATTAATCATTTAAACTTTTTGTCTCTCCCCCCCCCCCCCCATCCATCAGTCAGGTTTTCAGCTGTAATATATTGTATGTAAATTTGATTATTTGCTTGTTGTTAGATACACATTTTTGTTACTTTATGACCTCAATAAAATGGATTATATTTTAAAACAGTGGATTATGATTGTTTGCATTTTGATATCTTGTTGTGTTGTGTGTCCTTCAGACTACTTTGAAAGATAGGTAATGGTGTCAAGCTTGACCACAGTTCCTCTTATCACTCTAAAAAATTCTCAGTTAAATAAAATAAAATTTTGCTCTCATGTTGGTGATGTGCATCATTCATTCTGCCATCAGAAATGCTAATTTTTTAAGAAACGGAAATTAAGGCTAGGTCTTTAATCTATATTTTATGAGGCACCATTACCTAATGAATGGCACACATCACCAGATATGAGATGCAGTCTATCATATCTTATGATGAATTCTTTTTTTTTAAAATAAAAAAATTTTGTAACCATTAATGGCAAATGCAAAACAGATCAGTTCTGGAGTATTTACTGTCGCTAACTCAAGTTTTAAATGGGAAGTTGCAAGAAATTTCTTTATCATAAGGAATTCACTTGCAAAAGTAAACTGGAAAAAAGCTCTTTTGGAAGATCTAAGTTGTGGTTAAAAACTTATTAGGCCCTAATGAAATGTTTTAAAAATTGCAAGTTGTACCTCCTAATATTTAATAATTGGAGAAACACTTAAATCACTAAGTTACGAACCAGTATATGATGTTCCTCAATAAAAAAAAACTGTATAAAAGATACAACATACCCTTTTCCAATTCAAAATGTTGATACACCACCATGTAACTTTTTTTTTGATAGCTGAAAAGTACTTCACTACTCGTTGAGTAGTTGTGCGAAGTTAATGAGTAAAACCATCTATAGTGACTGTAATCATATTCTTTTTTCCTCAAAGGGGTAGGTTATTTTTTATCAGAATATTTTTTTTTCACTCCCAGATGTTCGTCTCTGGTTTTGATGGAGCTGAAATGCCCGTAAGTTATTTTGAAATAAGCTAGTGAAAAATGAGGACATTTATTGTTTAATAATTTTGAGATAACTTTAAGATATTGTTGGTATGAATGACTTAGCTGTTCTTATAGAAGCAGTCACTGCCTTCACAAGCTGTATGAGCCTGCACGGTCTTAACACGTATTATTGTACTAGTTTGTGGAAGTTTATTTTAGACCAAACACTGGGTTTGATGTTTTATTGATATGGTTGTGCCTTCAATAGATGTGGTGTCCTCCAACTCCCCCACAAGATGATAATGATATTTACATGGATGAGACCTTATCATTCTTATATGAGCCACGTGTCATGCCAGAACAAACATTGCCACCTGTTTATGTGCCCAAAGCACACAAGAAACCAAAGACAGAAGCAATCACTAGTCAGTATTTTTAAAAATTTATATAAATCTACATGGTTAGAAAAGCTACTTACATTATTTTCTTATCACAAGTTAAGCTAAAAGAAAATTATTTTGCTATAGCTCGCAAACAGAAACAGCGTAAAGAAGAACAGCCTAGAGTACCGAGATCTTTATTTGATAAACCAAAAGAAGTGGTCATGAAGCAAAGAAGAGATGCCAAGATGCAGAGATTAAGACAAAATTTGCAAGTGAGATAAATTTAATCATGACTGGTTTATTGTTTTTTAATCTTAAGTTTTTTTTAGTATAACAAAGATTGATGTTAATTTCTTAAGTAACTTACAAATACACCAAAAGACTGTTAATAATGGTAATTTACTTGTTAGACCTCTGATCACTAATGTAATAGCAAAAAAATTGAGTAAACAAAATACATAATATATAGAGTGCCACCATAATATCGCAAATTAAATATGTAATTTGTTTACTGAGGTCCATAAAATATTATTAACAGACTTTATTAGCTAGACATAATGATGATAAGAGAGTTGGACCATTTGTCATATAGCTGTACTTTCATTTAATATTCACCAAGCAGGTATCAACAAAAATAATGCCAGGCAGGGCACCTTTGGGTCAGCAGCAACAGCAGCAACAACCACCCCCTCCCACTCCCGTTGTTGCCAAACCAGAACCAGATCCCAATTATCCAGAATGGCTGGTTCATGAAGAATGGGCACTGTTAGAGGTAAAACTTTACTGCTATTTAGACCAGATATGTCCACAGTATTGTTTACTGGACATGTTTTATTTAAACCAATTTTTTACTTTTAGGCTGTGCAACACATACAAAAGCTGAACCCTGACTTGCTGATTGACAATCCAGCACAAATAGTGAATTGGGATTTTGTTTCTGACTTTGTCAGTGTGGTAGGCCGTATTTTCCGTGCAGCTAAACATTGCAGATACCAATATGAGTATGTTGTGTTACCACGAGAAGATGGCAAGATACTCTACAATTTAAAACAGAAGAAAACACCCAAAAGTATTTATAAGGTGAGTTTCTTAATTAACCGCTGCATGATGAGTAGTGTTTGTTCTGAGCAGTGTTGTCATGATGATTCACTCAATACTTCAGTCTTTCTGATTTCTGTGATTACAAAGTATTCTGAATCACTGCATCAGCTGTCATACACTACAGCCCAGGTATGTTGTGATAATGTACAACTCTAGAGAGACAAACTAACATAGACCTCTTTAAAAACACAGAATAACTTTGAATCACATAAATCTCTTGAAAAGAAAGTATTAGCTTGGACCAGCCCCATCTAAATTAAATAATTGTATGTTATTAACGAACACTCCATCCCAGCACAACTGTCATAAGTCTTAACAGCTTTCTCACTTGCTCTTTCTACAAAGATGTATCATAAACTATCCAGGCTATGCTTTTTATTGTTGTCAGTTACATTTTTGCAGCTAAAGTGAAGTAATTTTAATGAAACCAGTTTAAAATTATGCATACTTCTAAGACTATGCAAATTATAAATGCAGTGATGTAATGATGATTATTTAATACTTCAGTCTTTATGAATAGTTTGATTAGAAAAAAATCTGAAATCACAGCATTATAATCAGCATTGATTTTATTAATATTCTGACACTTAAATACAGATATGTTTACTTAGTCCAATTTAAAGATGAATTGTTACAAATTTTAACAGTCAAAAAATACAAGACCACTGAGGACTGAACAGCTGTACTCACAAGAAGGCTTGAAAAACTTTTCTCAGCTGTTTGACATTCGCTTTGCTGCTATGACAGAAATTGGTACTAAAAGACCAGCTGCCATGAGACAAACCATAGTTAACCCAGCAGCAAAACCAACCAAGCATGCAGCCATATTGGCAGATAATGGTATCAACTATGACAGCCCCATGTTGCCTAGTCAACTTGCAGCAAAACGTGCAGAGAGAATAGCCCTGGATAAAAAGAAGCAGCAACAAGCAGCAGCAGCACAAGCACAGGCTGCTTCAGCAGTAAGTTTCTTTCTGCTTAGTTTCATTCTTTTACAAGCCCTTAAAGCAAAATATAACTGGAATAAATTGTCCACAGAATGCTGCAGCTCAAGATGCAACAGTTGCTGCTCAGAGGCCAGTCCAAGCTGCCATTGTTGCCACTGGGGTAACTCCAGCAATCCAGGGTCAGCAACTCTCATCCATTGTTTCTGTTACACCAACTACAATTATAGTAAGTAAAATTCAGATACTTCTAGTTTCAGAACAAACTAAGCTTTTGTTAAGTACTTTGCTAATGTATTCCTTCATGTTAATAACATCACATTTAAATTACTCTATGCAAACTTGTTTTCCAATGGATTGGTCTTATACATGTTTTTAAAAAAAAAAATTTTCTATCACCATAGGCAGGTCAAGTTCCAAAAGTTGCTACAGTTGGTCCAGGTTTGACAGCTGTTTCTATCGCCAGAACACTTGGGGCTGCTGCTGGTAACATCATTGTCAATGCAGGATTGCAATCTGGCCCTTTTGCTGCGATCAACAAACGGATGTCTCAAGCCTCTTTACCATCTACTATTGTAAGAACACATTACCCTGTTTTTTAATACATATAAATTTCTAACCACTTAGCTTAAGTTTCATAATTCTAAACTCCCAAGATTCAATATTTAAGCATTGTTTGCTATTCTTCAAATATTATGATTTTGAAACCACAGGCTGTTTCTGCAAATCTAACTCCAACAATTCGTGGGCAGCGGCCAGCAGTGGCAGGTACACCTACCATAACCATGCAAGATCTAGGTGTAACAGGTGTCACTTCAACAGCAGTCACAGTGGCAGCTCAGGCTGCAGCTGCTAGGTCTGCCCTGCAGACTACTGTAGCCTCAAGCTTGGCTGCTGGTCAGAAACTGGCTGCATTAACTGCTACTGGTGGGTTGTGTTCTAAAATGTGTTGGTTTTAGCTGTTTATAGATTTTAGATTTTCACATGGTTTAATTACTTTTATTATAATCTGCAGCTACAACTCTTCAGCCTCAACTTGTTCAGACCCGCAATTTAACCCCTCAACAAATAAACATATTGCGCCAACAAAATCAGTCTATCATTCGTGCTCAGGCAGCAACAGGCACACAGCAAATACGTGGCCAGAAGTTACTGACCACTGACCAACTCAGAGCACAGCAAATTAAACAACATCCTAAAGTTATTACACAACAGTTATTAGTACCATTTAGAGGACACGTAAGTTTATATATTTTTCATGGAACAGATCAAATTTTCATTTATATTATTTCATCAATTTTAAATTCTGTTACGTTTTTATCCGTGATATTTTAAAAAATATATTAAGAATTTTCTTAATGTGAACAGTCTATCCTGTCAAAGCAAGGGCTATTGCGTGCAACTGCGACCATACCTAAAATGACAGATGAGCAGCTTCAAGCTCTCAGAATGAGGACACAAATACAAACTCAGCAAGGAAAACAGGTGTGAATGGACAAAATTGGAAAAATTTAGGTTTTATTCCCAAAAAAATTTTGTTTTCTTTTTTAAATTAAATCTCCTACACATAATCTAAGCTTTTTTCATCCTTTCAATTTTTAATCCTTTATTTTAACTATAGAAACTACTCCATGTTGAGTAATAAAACTAAATTATTTATTAAAATGTTAAAAGTAATAAATAGTCTAATCATAAACATGTCATGATTGTTTTTTGTGTCACATTTGAAGTTAACTGTACATCAAGTATGTACATCTAAAGTCTACATCTTATTCCTTGTTCCAGCTTCAAACAGCCCAAATTGTGCAAGGTCAGGTGGCTACCATTAACCCAACAGGTGCAAGTCCATCACAAACACCTGTTGCTTTAGTCAAGTCGGTGTCAGCATCTCCTGCTGTCACTGTTCCTGTGACTATTCCTGTCACTGCCATTAATGTGGCCACCCAAAGAACTGTAGTTGGTAAACTGAATTTAGATTTATTTGTACATTTTAATAGGTATTTAACCCTGTCTCTCTGACTGCATTGCATTTTTCAGTATCCCAGTCCTAAGTTAAGCGTCGCAACTTCTTGAAATAAAGCTTTTATTTCTGTTTGCTGCATCATTTCCAAAAAAATTTTTTTTTAGAAACTGAATAGATTAAATTCTTTTAGCTGCATCCCGAGCAACAACAGTCAGTCAGATTCAGCAACAACGCATGCAGCTTCTTCAACAACAACAGCGCAAAGTTGGTGCCCAGCAAAAAGTAGCAGGTAGCCTACATTACTAATCATTTTTATTGTTAGATAACTGCAGAATTTACCCAGATGCTGAAAATAAGAAATTTTTTTTAGGATTAGCTACTGGGAAACCAGGGCAGCAAATACCTTTACTGATCAACCAACATACAAAGTTGAATACTGTCCTGGCTGGCAACCAAATCCTCCATCAAATTGGTCTTGTAAACAAGCAGCTCATAACTCATGGCGCACAACCTACTATAATAACACAGGTGTCTCAAGCTGGGGGCCAGCCCATACAGCAAGTTGTAGCCAAGGTAATGCATGCATGTATTTATTGCAGATGTTGCATGGGTTTTTTAAACTTGTTTAACTATTAATATGAATAATAAACATTGTTCCTTTTAATATGATAAGTAAAAATGTTGATTGATAGACAAGAAAATATATTGTGTTGATGATCAGGTCTTGCTATCCTATTGTGTTTTAGTATCAGTTTTCAGCTTTACAACTGATGGTATGTTACCATTTTTACAGGTTTCACTCCAGTCTGGTAATCAGACCATTGCTGCTGGTACACCTATAACAGTCACTCATGTTAGCTCCACTGGTAACTTGGGTCTAGCTGGCCAAGGTGCTGTTAAAACTGCAACAATCACTTCTCTTGATGGCGGAACTTCAGGAATTCAGGTCCATTCAGTTCAACCTGGACAGAAATCTGTTTCTGGCTTGCCTCAGAACATACAGACAGTACAGGTAATAAGTTTGTTTTTTAATTAGACCCAAAAATGTTTCCTAACTCTTTTTTAAGAGGTATGAGGGTAAAGTGTAAAGATTTTATGAATAAAGACTTTGCGTATGATTGTCAATTTGAACAAAATACAATTATCATTATCAATGAGAAAATGTCAAGACAGAATATTATGTGCTTCCCCTAAAATAGAAACCAGTGAGTTTAACCTAGGTCGATAAGTGGTAATTTTCAGGCAAGTGAAATTGCGGTTAAAAATGTTTTAAATGAAAACTTTTCAGGTGCAACAGGTCACGAGTGCACAAGGAACATCATATTTACAGGTGACTCCTAGCACTGTCCAATCACAGTCCACATCACAACAGCCTCAACAACAAACTACAGTGACATTGCCTGCAAGTCTTGTTGCTGCAACTCTTAGACCCACCGCAACAACTCTACCATCAACCTCTCGGTCTCAGACACCCACACAAATCAGCCTTGTCCCTGCCTCCACACCAACTTCAGTAACAGCAACTATTTCAGCAGTTCAGGTAATTTTGTTTGCTCATCTCAAAGTTTGCTGCAGTTGATTGCATTAATTTATTTGGGCAATAGTTAAAAATATCACAAATATCTGTTCAATGTAGGTTCAAGCTGCCACACCAGCAATTGATGTGACATCCTCAACCCAAGTCATTGCCCAAAATGTGCCTACTCCTGCTGCTATGGCAACAGTTGTTACACAAACTAGTCAGCCAGACTCTGCACAAGGGGCAGCTCAGAAAGCATCACCCTATGCCATGAGGACTAGAAACACAAAACATTAAGCCACATTTTCTTGTAAATATCATTGGGACCAAATGGAAGTTGCAAATTTATGTCACCCACATCTTTAGAATGTTGTATAAACTTGTATATATTGTACTCTCTGCGTAATAGTAGACATCAATGTTATATAATCAGCAATTATTTGCTAGTTTGAATGTTATGTAAGCAAATTGAAATGTATCACTTGTACCTTTTGAACTCAGTTGTATGTTGTTTTTATTAATAAATAAATTGTTAAATTTTGCTTAGTTTTTTTTTTGTTCTGGCCAGCAGAAAAAAATTAATTGATGTAAGCATAATTATACTAACATCAATTTTATAGAAAAATACTGGGGTCTAGGACAGTGTGGCCTAAGCAATAGAGTGCTTGACTGCTGGAGGTGAAACTGGGACCAAGTCTGTCACCGAACTCATTGAGAAAGTAAAGGTAGCTGAGCAAATCTTTCATATGCTGAGGTTACGAAACATGAACTGTGCTTTATTTGCCAATGGATCACTAGGTCTTGAGGATTCTATACTTTAAAGTCCTAGATTATGGGGAAATATTCTTAAAAAAAAATAAACCGGGAGTGATCTCCCCTAAACTTTCTCAAATATTCTTATATAACTTGAAATATAGACATGATTTTTAATTACTTAAACTTCTAAAAATAGAATAGAATCTCATAGAAAAAAGAATTGCGCACCAAGCGAACGCCAAAACAAAATGTGCATAATAGTGCGCAATATTATTAGTACTTTATAAATTTACATGCTTTTTTTGAGAAAACGAAAATAGCGGAAATTACTCAAAATTTGAAAGAAGGTAGAGAATTAGATCTTCCACTTACATGTGAAATTTCATTTATCTATCTGAAATGGTACTCAAGTTATAGGCTTTTGAAAAATTCAAAGTAGAAAAAGTACCACTTCCGGTTATCGGAAATCGCTCAAAAGTTGATACAGATCTACGATTTTGATGAAATACTTATATATGAAATTTCATCAACCTAGCTGAAACGGTACTCAAGTTATCGTGTTTACACACAGACAAGATTGCTTATGTTTAACCGTATCAGTGAGGTGTAAAACGCAGAGATTTGTAAAAATCTTTTTTTTTTGCATGATTACAAGACTTTATACGAGAAAGTAAAACTGGTAAACAATTTTGAGATTGTTTTCCTCAAGCGTCATTATTGATGTGCTTGTCTTAACCTCATCTTGCTTTGCAAATGAGAGATTGACTCAAGTTCTTTAACCTATATATTTTTTAGGTTTTATTGAACCCCAAGGAAAATTATTTTCACATGTAAAAAAGTGATTTCTGCCTTTCCCACTTGAACAAGATTTTATTCAGCAATGAGTGAACACAAGAAATTTTTTTTGTTCTTCTTTTAAACCACTTTTTAGGTGAATGACCTAATTTGCCAAAACTGTTATACTATACCCACATGAGCAGTCATACCTTACTGGAAAATTTGACATACATCATTACTTGAGCAAAGAAATTCAAAGTACAAAAAAAAATTAGTTTATTCATAATTTTCTAAATGGAAATACATCTAAAGATTACAACCATCCACAGGTATCAGCAACTTTAACAAATTAGTGGTGGTGTTTTCCTGGGTGTAGCTCCTCTGATCCCTCATCGTAACCTTGAGTAGTTGCATTGTAGTATTTGTTGTGGAATAATGAATGTTCTCCATCTCCCCAAGGAAAACCCTGATGAACAGACACAAAAATTAAAATAGATAAGTCACTGTTAAAATATAACCTGTCATATGACAAAGTTTCATGAAAGCTTTGTGAGGACAAGTAAAACCTGCCTTGTTCCTTATGCGTAAATGGGGGTAGGCTACAAATTCTGGCCTCTCAGGATGTTGTGGCATCAGATAAAAAGCATTGTAGTACACCAAGATTACAGTTGGAACTCCACCAAAGATAAAAGCTTTTTTCCATGTACTTGCAGACTCTGTAACGATAAACATGAATGAATAATAGAGAAGACTGAAGCAAAAAATAAGGTTAGTCCACTCACAAGATCATGGTATTTGGGATACTGATTCCTGAGGACAATGCCAATCTTTTAACAAAAAAAAAATCAGAAAAATATTATTGCATAATACAACTTTTAAAACAAGAATTCTAATTTGTTTGGAACTACTATGGACATATGTGCTTTTAAAAGAAAATGAATATATTTAAAATTTAAGGAAAGTAATAGTAATATCGCTGCTACTTTTTATTTTTATGAAACATCAAACACTAATGAGAGAAAGTTGTTAAACAGTGATGAATTACAACACAACCCTGATTATAATTTACAAGTAGTTTAATCAGTAAACTTGAGAGCAGGAGCAAGCTCCCCTAAACTTTGTATAACTGAGTAAGGTATGGCACTTCCAGTGCAATAGAGCTTTAGAAAATGAAAGCTGAACTCAAGTACATGAGAAAAAAGGCAATTGTTCATACAATACTAAATGCTATAGAGCTGCTGATCTCTCCTGCTAAAAAGAAAACCCGAGTAGCAATCATGCTGGTGACAATGTTTGGTCCTTGAATATTTTTTCTTAAAACTTCCATTTAGATCAACAAGACTTTTTTAAAATACATTTATTGCTCAGGTTTACCCATCTCATAGATCAGGGGTCTTTTCAGCCCGAGGGCTGCATTAACTATCAAATATCAGTTCGGGGGACAGTTTCCAAGTCAGAAAACCACCACTGAAACTGCAGCTGGAGGTCTTTGATGATCTTGCATGGAAATGACGTGGGGAACTCAGCTGTTGCTTCAGCCATAAAGACCTTGCACTGCTGAAAGTGGGTCACGTTGTTGGACTGTCAGCCAAAAATTTAGCACACAAAGCTTGCTGGTGAATGATACAGTGCAGGAACATTGGTTGTAGAATACTTTCCTCATTTGCTTGTCCAACAAAGCCTTTCTTTATGCCACTCATGTACCACTTTTCTCCATCAACAGTCAGGTCAGTGCAGTCCAAGTTATAATCAGCAAATGTTTTTTAACTCATTGAATATATCTCTCCGGTAACAGTGCCATACATGTTATGCAGGGAAGCCAGCTCTTGTGTTATGTTCATGTCTTCATCCACAATTCTATTGAACACAAGCAGTTGAGAGGTGGAACAGCTGCCCAGCGACTAATCCATTGCAATTCAAAACTCGTGAAAACTCATGTCTACAACACAGCAGGCAATGCTATTTGCACCCAAAGCTTCTTTTTCCAATTGTTTTGAATTTTCTGGGCAAAGTTCCTCAGCTATCTCCAACAAACATGTTTTCCGTGGACAAAAACATCGCGTTTTTTAAAGCTCATCCTCTGTTTTTTTTTCAACAGCCATGATATTGTGTCATTAAACCGGCATATGATTTTAGATACCAATTTCCGATAAAAGACTCTTCCTTAAAATAGATGTGTTGGGTTGTTAGTAGTATTGTAATCATGACTAATTTTATGGTTAGAAATTAAGGTTAGGCATATGGTAGGACCAGGGTTGGGTTTAGGGACAGGCCCGGTTAGTAGCATTACACACTAGCTTGGAGGTTCGGTCGGTTGCTAACAATAAGGCGTCTGGACCGGACGCTTGACTTCCAACGATTTTTCGGCCAAATTCCAGAGACCTTCTACTAATTAGTTTTAAAAATGTTTACCATGCGCAAAATGGCGGGATTTCCATGTCATAACAACATACCATAGGTGGCAGGGTTAGATATGCCAGAAAAGCATTTTAAAATTTGGTTTGGAGAACGGAGGCTAAATTCAAAAGTTGGTTTCAATAAAAATACTAGAAATTTTAAAATATTGATTTCCATATTACAAAATTGATTACCACAGTAAAGCATTATTAGTTTTATCAGTCTATGAAAAAATAAATCAAATATTGTCAACCGTTTTTTTATAAGACCAGCCAGAAAAAAAAACACCATGTGACCACTATTTGGTGATCACTAGTGAGGAACTCTTGTGCATGGCCACTTAAAAAGTCTAACAGAATTTGTGGTTTTCTTTAGCTTCAAGCGTAAAAAGAGTTGTCATGGAGAGGTGTGTTGTGCATGTGAGTGTCAATAAATATTAAATTAAGTAGGCCCTAATTTAGTTTAAAACGAACTAAAAACTTCAAAATTAGTGCCTAATGGATTAAATATTAAATATGGATGTCCATCATTCAGTAGTCATGTTTAGTTTGAAATTTGGGTAAATTCTAGATTTAGTAAGAAAAACTACGGGTTAGCATTGACATTAGCCAGCCTTGTGTTAGCTAAGGCTAACTGCCAGTAACCTAACACCCCTTTTTCCAAGAAGATTCCATGATTATCGGACACCGGTATAAAAATTATAGAAAAAGATAGATCTAAATGTGGAATATTTCAATAAGAAAATTTTTAAAATGATAGAAAGTTACACAGAAATGACAATGTTTATTCTTTTTTTCCGCTCAATGTTATTAGTCGATCTCCTTACCAAAACCGGAAGTCAGAACCTGACCCTGAAACGTCATGCTCTTTTAGTTTTCGCATTTTAAGTGTTTTTGGGGGGTCCTATATACAAAAAATGAAAAAACTGCTAATCTAGCAATATCTCATCACTATTTTAATGCGAAATGCTAAGGAAATGGATACTATGGCTTAAATGCCAGAAACATTTGCGAGATATGTAGTAATAATTAATACAAGCATTTCTTATGGAGCACTCTCATTAGGAACTGAACTGCAACGAAAAACGACCGACCTCCGGGCATCAGCGCTCGACAGCTCCTAGTTAAATATATATTTGAGATATTTACCATGATTAATTACAATGATGCTGCTTCCCTTCTGCCAAAATCCAATTCCCCATAGAAATACCATGCCGCTGCTATTTTTAGCAACGTTACGCCATTGTTACGCTAGTTGTCAGATAGAAACAACTAATTTTTGTTTTTTGCGGAATGCACTGTTAAGTCTAGTATTTTAATTATAATTCAGTTTTAGCATGTGCAGAAATTGTGGGCATTATTATTGTATTAAAGTATTAGTAATTTTATAAGTATATTGATTTTTTTTCTTCACTGCAAGCCAAGTAGGCCGACTGCACTGTTAGTTTCATTGAACATAATTCGTGACCGGTCATTAACCTTGTTAATATTAATACTTCGTGGCCTACCCGACTGTATAATTTATATGAAATTATATGTAGTTTTTAATTAGGCCTTAGTATTGTATTTTAAACAATGCTCATTCCGAGCCTTTTTGTGCTAGATGTAATTAGGCCTACTGGCAATTTTTTTTATTTTTAGACTTGGTCAACCTCGTTAATGCTGTTGTGTTAGTTAAAAATATAGGAATTGTGTGTAAAATTTACGCAGTTACTCAGTTACTACGTAGAATGATATCAATAAATGAAGTAGTAATTATTTCCTTTTAGTTTTAGAAATATTTTGATACAAAATGTCTAATATTTTATTTTCCAATACATCGTGGTGTGTGGCAGAGTAAACAGAACGGTGCGGTAGGTGACCTAGAATCTCCGAGTTCGAATCCGACGTAAATCAGTTGTGCGTTATTTTATTGTTTCACATGGGAAATGCCACGAGCGGTTTTCTTTTCTTTGTTTTTCAAAAAAAATTTTTTTGAACGAAATAATATTTTAAAAAATAATTATTCAAAATTTTCCAAACATCGTCGCTCGCATCGCTCGCGAGATCGACTGCTTACATTTTCTTGTCTGCGGGAGAAAAATGTTGACACGGTCGAGGGTTCACCGTGAGTTCAGCAGGCCTACCATACATACGTCACAGCATTAACTATTGCTGTTAGAGATCGTCGGTGGGCAATCCCACCCCTCCCCTCATAAACCAAGCAAATTGTAAATCAACTTAGGGTCATTTTAAGTTCACGCAAGCTTACAGGACTGTAGATTTACTACGCATAGCTGGTAAAAAAAAAAAAAAAAAAAAAAAAAAAAAAGAAAACTTCGCCTAACCTAATGCTACTACAGAAGATAATACTAATTATAGAGTATTTAATTTGAAAGTTAAAAAAAAGTTCATTTATCATCTTACCTAATAATACTGTATTGTCGTTACAGTTAGAAGGACTAGATCTAGATTTCTGTCAGATCTATTTTTAGTTTTGGATATTAATTTTATTGTCATCTTCATGGGTATTGATTGTTCAATTCATCATGGAATGCCTAATGTCTTAAAATTGTACATTGTACATAGAATTTATAATAAATATGTCTGATATTTCCTTAATAAACATAATGAATATAAAGTTTTATTTCTAACAAAATGTTTTGGTTTTTTTTGGTAACTAAAATACCCAATGTTGTCGTAATTGCTATGACATCATGCTACGAATGGAAAACACAAACCAACGTAACTTTTTGATATCTTTTGATGGCGAAAAAGAGTTTCGCATTTTAAGATGTTAATACTTTAGGTCATTTTGTTTTTGTTTGTTTTCTCGGCCCCTAATTAATAGGCCGGATTGTTGCTTATATGGCTGGATTGACCTCTGACCCTGAAACGTCACGCGTCGTTTTCTGACGGTTTTTACGTTTATTTTAGGGGTCCTATACACGACAAATGAAAAAACTGCTAATCTCGCTAATTCTCATCATTATTTTAATGAGACATGCTATATAAATGGACGCCATGCCTGAAAATGGCCGAAAAAATAGCCAGATATGTGGTTTTAATTAATACATGCTATTCTTGTCGAGTACTCTTGGGAAAAACTGAACTGTCGCTTTAAACGGCCCAGCACTCGGTCGAAACCCCCCGGCACAGAAGTAGTAATATATAATTGAGATATTTATAATGAGTAATTACAGTTATGTTGATTCGCCTATTTTATATCGAATTTCCATATGAGGTACCCATGCAGACATTTCTGTCCGCTTTGTTTACTATCGTGACGTCATTGTTACGCTAGTTACCTCACAGAAACAACTCGTTTTTGTTTTTTTGCGGAATGAACTGTTAAGTCTAGTATTTTAATTATAATTCAATTGTAGCGTGTGCAGAAAAAGTAAAATTATGGAAATTATTTTTGTATTAGTAATTTTATTAGTATATTGATTTTTTCTTCACTGTGGGCCGACAGTAGCTGCATTGAATTTAATTCGTGACCGGTGGTTAACCTCGTCAACGCTGCGTGGCCTATTCGTTTATATAATTAGTGATGCTCGTTCAGTGGCCTTTTTCAGAGCTAGGCCTAATTACGGGCGTTTTTTAGACTTAATTGATCGGCCGTTAGCCCTTTTCATTGCTGCGTATTTTAAAAAATGCTCGTTCAGCGGCCTTTTTTTTTTTTTTTTTTGGCGCTAAATAATCTGTTTACGGGCATTTTAAGCGTTTATTTATTTTTTTTAAGCTAGACGTAGATCTAGTTTAAAAAATACTTTTTAATACAGCTGGCTGCAGGGGGGGGGGGGGGTGCAAATCGAAAGTTAGAGGGGGTGGGTGCAAATCGAAAGTTTGAGGGGGGGCGGTGCAAATCGAAAACTTGAGGGGGGGTGCAAATCGCCTTTGGGGGGGGGGGGGGCTGACACCATTAAGTGCCGCACCGGGTGACACCCGACCTCGCTACGCCACTGGCTGGCTGTCTTGCATGCCTGATATGTGAACTTAAAAAAAAAATGACCGAACTTTAAAAAAAAATGACCAGAAGTAGGGAAGTAGGTCTGTTTTTCAATTGGCTAGAGGGAGGGGGGGGGGGGAAGAGAGAGAGAAGTGAAGACACCGACCATCTCGTGTACGCGTGTTCATGCTATGACGTGTACTATAGGCCTGCTGAACTCACGGTGACCCGCGACCGTGGTGGGATTTTTCTTCCACAGGATAGTAAACGTAAGCAAGCAATCACGCGAGTGACGATGTTTGGAGATTTTTAAAAAAAATCACATACGTCATGTTTTCAAGATGAAAAAAAATGTAATGTAAAAAAAAAAAATACCATGTATGAACCTCAGCTGCCACACTGTTGACTCAATATAATGTGAATTGAGTGTAAAATGTATTTGTATTTATAAACGATCATAACTGTTACTATCATATTATTTTAAGCATATTTATTATTTATTATTTAAAATTAGAATTTGAAATAAAAATATTTATTATGGTCATTTGATTTATGCAGGTGTTCATTACTTCATAAAATGGTATGAATAACATGTAGAGTAGAATTTAATAAATAATAAAATAACTAGATCTAGTTTTATTATCAACCAGTTGCTTTTTGTTATTTTCCGGTGAGTAAATTACCTAAGCTGACGCAATTACCATGGCGGGAATTAAAAGCTCGTGTACACAAGTCGACGACATCATGTTATGCCAAGAACGCTGTTTTGTCATTCATTTTCAATTTTGATTAATTTTCAAATTCTCTCTTTTCTCGTCAACCGAGTAAGCTAGATATTTAAATGTGGTGTCAAATGTTCTCTTAAGGGGTAAGGAACTTAATGGTGTATTTGAAATAACAGAATATTTTATTTTAAAAAATCCATAATTTAACCTACTAATTAAGCTAGACCATTAAATTTGGTCTCAAATTAACCAGTAAGTGATATGGTTTGTAATGATATATGATAAGTGACAGAAAATTTTAATTAAAAAATTGTAATAAGACAACCTAATGTTATAAAATCTGTCACGTAGGCCAGTCCAAAGCCAAAACCTCAGCCAGCTCTTCAAAATGTAGATCTAGATTCTATGTGCGTTGGTAAAAAAAAGGAGTTTCTAATGTTTTTTAAACACAACAACTAATTCAAAATAAATTATCACGAACCACCGTGACTTCCTGCCGCAGCCTTAGCAGAGTAGAATCTTCTGTAAGTTTGGAGGGCGAGATTGAGAGCTCTAGCTCTTGAAGCCATTTTGTCTTTACTAGGGGACAACTTATCAAAAACTATAATTTCGTTTTACAAAACATGGAACGATGAAAGAAAAAAAAAACATAATCGGAAAAATGAAAAGGATTTGTGTGTAGGCCTACAGTAACTTATTTAAAAAAAATGTTAGGCTATAAAAGTAGGCCTATATCTATATAATATAAATGGATATTTAATTTAAACAGGGCATTCAGAATTTTTAACGGGCGTAGGAGATCTAGAATACTAGAATAGATCTAGAATCTCAGCCGGGCAGTTAGCCTAGCTAAACTCTAGAGAGTAGAGTTAGATTTAAAAATAGTAAACGGAAAATAACAAATATTCTATTTTTAATTTTACCCTAGAGCTAGATTCTAGTTCTAAATCAGCCAAATCTAGATCTAGACTCTAGATCTAGATCAGAATCCGACTACATTTCACTTTTCAGAGATCTAAATACTAGATCTAGATCTAGATCTAGATTTAAATCATATCTAGAAGTCTAGATCTAGAGTCTAGTAGAATCTTAATCAAAGTTGATCGTACACAAACACTTTGGCTTAATCAGGAGCATCCTTTATTAAAGATTCATTTTTCGGAATTCGTCATTCATTGAATCATTAGTATTTAGTAATGAATCATTACTCATAGATCTATATTAAATATTATATTTTATAGTATAGTACTCAGCCCTCTCTAATGATCACTAATGTTAATGAGTACCCTACTCTGTAACTGTACAGTGTACTCTTGACATTCAAATAACGACCAAAAAGTGGCCTAATGATTAGGCCATTAGGCTATTTTTTGGTCGCTATTTTATTTTTTGTTTTAGTCCAACTAGAATCACTAAAAAATCTATTCTATATTTAGGCCCCCTACTATTTATTAATTTAAGTAATAATTTTAATAGATATTTTGGCCCCTCTAATTTGTTTTTAAAAGATTTAGATTCTATAAAATTGTGGATGATTGCAATTAACCATATTTGCTTTAAAACACTATCAGTAGCTCGTTAAGGATGATAACCCCCACCCCCTCCTTACCCCTACCCCACCCCCACCCCAGTGAAAGCAGCCTCCTCTTAGTTACCTCCCCTAAGTTTAAAATAGTTTCAAACTAAATTATCAGCCCCTAATAGCAATCACTAAACCCGGCTCTATGATTGTAAACATTTAGCGTGAACCACAGCTCACCAGACCATGTAGGGGTGGGGATGGTAAGGTGCGGGCTTACAGCTTGGTGTTTTCTATGGTCTCCAAGAAGAGAATTTTATATATAGATTATTAGACAACATAGATCTAGCAAGAAACATTGGTAATCTATCATTTTAGGCACGTAAAATTGGCTGAGACTTGTAATGTGAAAAAAAGGTGACTCATTAAATTTTAGTAATTGTTTCACATTTTTAAAAAGGTTTTATGTTTTGAAAGTTACAAAAATGTTTTTAAGTTTTATTCATGTACCTGTTTTAAAAAAAAATTGTATTTAAACTTTTCAGTAATAAATAAAGACTAGCGATGTTTTCATCAGATGCAACCAAACTCATTAACTTTAGCAGATATCTTGTATACATTTTTTAATAAAATTATAGTGCAGGATTCAGGGGAATCTACTCTAATGTACAGATTTTATATATAGCAAATCTTGCTCGCAAACACTGCTGTTTAATGTTAATTTCTAGCCTATGTTGATATATTTAGCCATTGATTTTGGTTGATTATTCATTTATCTATAATATTTGACACAAATATATCACAATATACATCTATTAAAGCCTTAACAATGAGACAACTTTTTTTCACATTACTAGCCTCGCCAGAATTAGCGTACCTAAAACGATAGTTTACTGAATCATGATATTGCCTAGATGTAGATTCTAGTTGGAAACTGTAAAACACATACAATTTTAAAATTTTGCCAATTTTGAACCTGTTTACTTTTTTAGTCATAGCTCATAGGTCAGTGTTTTGCCAATGTTATTGATAACTTATAGGCCTATAATTATTATTATAGACTCGATATAGTATAGTATAGAATATAGAATATTATAGACTCTAGCCTGCTCTAGCCCTTCTCACCATTCTTTGCCACCCCCCCCCCCCCCAAATTCCCAATACTAAACAATTTAAACATATTTTATTTATTCGCCTACAATAAGCCTAAAAATCTAAAACATTAAATATATTTTTTACTGTAGTGTAATTAAGTGTAAGAAAGAATGAGATCTACACTCTATCTACCTCTACAAATAGTCAGATATATGTGAAACATTCATATAAAATCTATAAATACAACTAATTAATCTTTGTTCTCAGCATGATTGGCATCTGACATAAAATGGATGCCAGAACAAAAGATTTGACAGCCTGGGCACAGCTGGTATCACTGACGGAGTTGGAATCCTCTGCTATTCCAATTTACCTCAACCGTTTTACTATTGGCAGAAATAATGGTTTGTGAAATAGATTCTATACTTCATTATGATATATTATATTATTATGATCTATAGGCCTATCTGCTTCTTGGTCAATAAAGTTTCAATGGCAAATTTACTGGCACATATCTTACATTGTAAAGAATGGTAGATCTGCTTTCCTCACTGTACAAACAAACAGTTAGGTCTTAAAGAATAGTGAATGGGATTTTCCTGACACAAAAACAAAAGTCTCCATCATCATTAACATATCATGAACTTACCATTAACAACATATTTTACACATTGCCATTAATATTAATAAAACATCAATATATCCTCATCAGTAATTCTTATTTTGAGGATTGAAATTGTATCAGTATTTTGGCTAGATTTTATAAATCTTAAACTGTATTTGGACATCTTTAATTATTTTTATTGTATTGTGTAATAAAAATATGTACTGTCTTATCTGTTTTCTGCTTGAAAACCATTTTAATGACCTTATTAATTCTTAAAATATTTATACAATTGTAGATTGTGACTTGCCTCACACAGGCAATAAACTTGTCTCCGGTGTTCATTGCTATATTGAAAAAGATCTTAATGGAAAAGTGTGGCTTTATGATACAAGGTAATTTGTAAAATGTTTGTGGAATTTTTTTGTCTAGCACATGCATGAACATGTAACAATTAAAACAATTAAAAAACTAATGAACAAAAACAAGATTTGCATACTTTTTCTCTTGTTTGCAGTACCAATGGCACCCTCCTTAACAACAAAATTAAACTGACAAAAGGGGAAGTAAGACATTTTTCAGTGCACTATTTCTTTTTTAGCTCATAGAATTCTGGGTAGTCCATATGTTTATACAAATGCTCAAGTGTTGAACATATCCTCTGCAAATTTTCAATTAATATTTTCACTATTAAAAAAAAATAATGTTTTTTTTTAGTTTATTTGAGAGAATATTCTGACTTTCTGAAATATTTGTTTGCAAAATTTTTGTGTTTAAATTCTTTAGTGAAATGTTTGTAATATCCGAGAAGCTGAGGTAATCAAATAGGCCTACTAACCTCCTTAGACTGTTTTAAGAAGGAACTTAAATAAAATAAAAACCTATGTTACCTTGTTTTAATTTGTCTAGCGAAAAGAAATTCACCATGGGGATGAAATATATATAGTGCATAAAAAGAGTGATACAAAATTTGGTAAGTTCAGTGGAGAAAAAATAAAAATCCAAAATATAATGTTATAATAAAGGTTAAGTTTTTGAAGTCTAAGAAGTAATTGTTAATTTATATACTGTTTAAAAAAACAAGTTTGTTTGCAGATATTGGCTACATGTTCCAAGACATGGAGTCCCTTAGAGCTGAAGCCAGCTCAGACACTGATGACACCCAGGAATACTCGTATACATGTGGAGAGGCCGACCTGACTTTGGCTGGTCAGTTTGGATATTAGTTTATGCTACACATGGCTTAGATGATAGTAAAATTAACAATGAAAAATTCTATCAGGTGATAAAAATAATGAACTGTAAAACTTAAAATAAAATTTAAATAAATAGTAGGAAAAAAACAGGTTAAAAATCTAATTAAAAAAAAACAACAGTAGAAAACAACAGTAGAAAAAAACAACATAAAAAAGTACTGTACATTTAAAATTATTACTGACAATCATTTTAAAACACTTATGACAAACTAATTTTTTCCATTCTTTATAGATGATGCAATTAATGAAGTTTCAAGTCCTTCCCCAGTAAAGAAAAAAAAGGTTCATTTTAATTTTTCAAATGTTTTATTTCTTAAAAAAAAATTATCTTCTTAAAATTGAGTGAAATTATTGCCTAAAAATTACTGTCAATACATTTCTTTCATCAATAATTTCTCTTCCAAACAGAGGTCAAGGGAGATAACTTACATAGCTTTTAAAAAAGCCAAACATGATTTGCCTGGGGAATCACCAGCAACAATAGGTTTCTCCTCTTATATTACCTCTCATTAAAATTGTGTTTAGTCTTTGATATTTGCATCTTTTATTGTGTTATTGTTTAAAATAGGTAATTCTTAAATAAAACAAAAAAGATCAAGTTTTATGTGAAATATTGGATTAGAATAATTTATATTTTTTCCAATCACTTTAAATGTATTCATTTCATAGCTTTACACCACTTATTTAAAAAAAAAGTTTTTTTATCTATTTTTTTTTCCTTTAAATAAAACAGCTTCTGATACAGACAATAAAAGTAAAGACACTGTTGTAGTAGAGAAGCAAGAAAAAACAGAATCAGTTGCTGAAAGTAAACAGACAGGAACTGTTGCCACAGCACCAGAAGATGATCTTAAACTCAAACCAGCGGCAGCTTCCACATCAGCGGACTCCTCAGAAGATGCTATAGCAGAGACTCTTTTGTGTATCATTTGTCAAGGGCTTCTTCATGACTGCATCAGGTGAGATACACAAGACAGTAGGTCCTGACTTCTCTTACAAGACATAAGGTCCTGACTTTTCTTACAAGACATTAGGTCCTGACTTCTCTTACAAGACATAAGGTCCTGACTTCTCTTACAAGACATTAGGTCCTGACTTTTCTTACAAGACATTAGGTCCTGACTTTTCTTACAAGACATAAGGTCCTGACTTTTCTTACAAGACAGTAGGTCCTGACTTTTCTTACAAGACATTAGGTCCTGACTTTTCTTACAAGACATTAGGTCCTGACTTTTCTTACAAGACATTAGGTCCTGACTTTTCTTACAAGACATTAGGTCCTGACTTTTCTTACAAGACATTAGGTCCTGACTTTTCTTACAAGACATTAGGTCCTGACTTTTCTTACAAGACATAAGGTCCTGACTTTTCTTACAAGACATTAGGTCCTGACTTTTCTTACAAGACATAAGGTCCTGACTTTTCTTACAAGACATTAGGTCCTGACTTTTCTTACAAGACATAAGGTCCTGACTTTTCTTACAAGACATTAGGTCCTGACTTTTCTTACAAGACATTAGGTCCTGACTTCTTTTTTTTTTTTGAAGACAGTAGGTTCAGATTTTCTTACTTTAGGGATTTACATTTGTTCAGAGAAATATACTTATATGTAACCATTGACAGACTATTGATGGCAAAATAAAACAAGTCCCACTAACATGGAAGATAATCTTTTAAAATCTGACAAAAAATTGTGAACATGTTTCCAGATAAATGTTCATCAGCAAACTAAAAAAACAAATTAACAATTTGTTTTGAATTTGAGGACTTTAATTAAATTAAAACATGACATTTATATTATTACTAAAAATTAAATGATTGGTAATTAATTTAATTTTTATCTATGTGGTTTAAACTCGTTGAACCTTTCATGTTATTCTTGTTTTTGTTATTTAGTCGTCAGCTCTTGCCTTTAGTTATTCCTTATTTAAATTCTTTTTTTTGTTATTTAGTCGTCAGCTCTTGCCTTTAGTTATTCCTTATGTTTATTCTTGTTTTTGTAATTTAGTCTTCATCTCTTGCCTTTAGTTATTCCTTATGTTTATTCTTGTTTTTGTTATTTAGTCTTCAGCCCTGTATGCATTCCTTTTGTTCTGGATGTTATTCAGAGTGGATGGAAAAGTCTGATGAATGTCCGTCGGTAAGTTTCTACACTTTCTACTTCACCTGCCCTATGGACTGTCATCTTTGAAAAGGGAACTTTACTTTTAAGTTACTACAGTGGTAGTGATTTGAATTTTTGACGTTTAGTCGTCGTTTGCCAACTACAAATAAAAGAAATACTAGCACTGATAAGGATAATAAATAATATCAATTTTATAAAAAAAAAATATTTTTTTTTAAAAATTAAAAGAATCATTGTTTCTTTTATGAAAACATGAAATACAATTAATTAAAATGCTAAAAAGCCTTGACGAGAGCTAAATAAATAATAGATTTATTTTACTTAAAGTTGTTATTTCCCTTGTAAAGTGGTTAGCAATTTTTATTGATATGTTGTCCCATATGTTTTTCTCCAGTGTCGTATGAAGGTAGAACGCATCAACAAGAACCATATTGTTAATAATCTAGTGGAAGCTTACCTTAAAGTTAAACCAGGTACTTGCTTGTTATAAGTGTGGTATAAGTCATTTGAGGAAAATTGTTATGTGTGATGTAAGACATTTGAGGAGAATAGCTTGCAATATGTATGATGTAAACATTGAATTGGGCTCCAGTAAGTCAGTGCTGTAAAGAAGTAAAAATTTTAGAAATTTAAAAAACCACTGTACCAACATGTGGTTATCTTTTAAGACATTTTTACAATAAATAACATTTTAAATCTCATTTTTGTTGTGTAACAAACTAGTGTTCAGTTCTAAAATTGATGTGATAATTTAGCCTATTGTGTGAAATTTAATTTGTAGAGAAGCGCCGGCCAGAAGATGAGATAGAAATGCTGAATGACAAGAACAAAATCACCAGAGATATGGTGGGTCTGATTTCTTCAAATCTAGACACAAACTTGTCATGTGGAAAACTTCTCTTTGTTTTAACCATTTTTAAACATCAATGAAAAGCTCAATTTTAAATTACTATCTAACAATTTATCTTTTTTTAATATTATTATTTTAGCCAGCATATGAGACTATTTTAAAGTCTACTATGTATTTTCAGCTGTACCCAACCAAATTACTGAGGGAGAGAATATCAGATGATGATGACTATAGTGAGGGTGATAGTGATGAGGATGAGGATGACAGAACACCTGGGGGAGACAACTTTGGTGCAGGAGCTGGTCTCTTCTTGGGGGCTGGGGGAGGAATTTTTAACCCCCCTGTTCCAGCTTTTAACCCTGGTGGTTTGGTATTTGGACTTGGAACACCATTTTTTGGAACAGCTATCAATAGGTGATACAACTTTTTATGAACACATTTTGTTTGTTTCAGCATTTATTTACCAGAGGAGCTGGAAAAACTCTGTCCTTGGTTAAAATTTGCTGCCTTGTTACACATACCCAGAAATCCTAGCATACTTTGGGTTAATTACCTCCTCATACAAAATAATTGCTTGTACCATATTCAATTAATTTAAGTATTATTTGCATAAAACGTTAATTATTATTAAGAATGCTCTCTAGTCAAATGATTGTTTGGAATTTAAAAAAAAACAACTTGTTTTTCAGAGCTGCCCGACCTATTTGCAGACAGTGTCCAGATTATGTTGATCCTCTTGCTGGCCAGGATTTGGGTATTATGGGAGGTAATCCATTTAAAAAAACCCACTTAACCCTTCTTTTAACATTTTATTTATATGCTATAATGAACTAAACAAACTTTATCCGATTGATAATTTTAAATTGACAATACAAACTAGTATATGATATAAACAAATTTTGTATTTCAGAAATATATTTTTAGATTTAATATGTCAAAGTAATTTATTTCCCTTTGCTAGCTCCACCACCAACAGCAAACCCTGGTCCAGGGGCAGCAACCACAGATGCTCAACCTTCAACCAGTGGTAATTACATTGTCAAGTTTTTAATATCAGCACACCCATCTTATACTGTAAACTTTGTTACAAGTCAATAACAAAGATGGTTTTTAAAACAAAAGTGTTAAAAAACTTTCCAGGCCAAACGGCTGCTGCTGACCCAGATGTGAAAACAATGCCAGCTGCACCAGACTACACATGTCCACCAGGGGGCAACCATGTGCTGTGTTTGTGTTGTATGCTCCCCATGCCAGACAGAAGGGCAGACGGACTGCTGCCCCCTCAGCAATGTAACCACTCACACGTTTCTTGAACATTTCTATAAATCATTACATTCCTATCTAAAATACAATTTTAATCACATTTTAAAAAAATATTGTTCGCTTTAAGACTAGCATTGATGAAGATTGCTTTGTTTTTGTTTAGGTTCAGTTTGTTACAGGGCTTTCTGCCACGCCTACTGGGGCTGTCGT
Organism: Physella acuta; assembly: GCF_028476545.2. Classification (NCBI taxonomy): domain Eukaryota; kingdom Metazoa; phylum Mollusca; class Gastropoda; family Physidae; genus Physella; species Physella acuta. The sequence goes on along the minus strand of NW_026732632.1, from coordinate 65,745 downwards.
AAAGTAGATTGTAATGGATGTATTGGAAAATTCAAAGGTAAATAATTCATGTTTTTTATAAACTATTCAGCTGACATCATTTCCTGTGTGCTACAATTAAATGCAGATGTTATTTTATGCAGATATGAATTTTGGGAAGAAGTGCCTGACATCGTTAATTCTTGATAACCAGTTCGAGTCTGAGATCTTTAAGGTCAGAAATCAATGCCCACTCTAACTTTAACCCTATCTTTGCTATCCACATCAGCAATATGTTACTTTAAAATATCTAACTTTTAAAGAAAATTTCCATAACAAGTATTAAAAATAAGTAGCTTAATAACTAGAAAAACATGCTTTTTTTAGTTGAAGAAACAAATAATTATTTAGGAATAGCCTTTGATGAATTCATGTTTACAATCTTAGACTGCTTCATTATTTATGCAGCTGTCATAATTAATTAAATTATTTCCTGTGATAGAATTATCTAGAGGGAAGAGGCTTGTCTGTAAAGGCAGTGTTAGCTGACTGTCTTTCTAAGATGGTGGCAGGAGAGTTTGTCTGTACAAGTAAGATTTTTTTACTGCTGCAACTGCATATTGGGTGTCAGGGAAAGTCAACGTTTTTAATGGCAGGGTACAGTGTTATGGTACTGTTGGGTGAAGTGTCTTAAATAGTTGATGTGATGTGTCTTACATAGTTGATGGTGTGATGTGTCTTAAATAGTTGATGTGATGTGTCTTAAATAGTTGATGTGAAGTGTCTTAGATTAAGATAATGGTGTGATGAGTCTTAGGTCAAACTGATGATGTCATGTGTCTGAAATACTTGATGGTGTGATATGTATTTGACCAAGTTGATTGTCTGTTGTGTCTTTGTGTAGATCAGGCCGACCTCATGTCCAAAAGAGGAATCAATACGCCTGTTTGTTATGCTTGTGGGCTGAGAAACTTCAAAGATTTGGCTTATTACTACAGAAAAAACATTCCAAATGATGAGTTACCAGGTACACATTGCATTTGACACATTTGTTAAGAAAGTTGGAACTGGGTTGTTACATTGTTGTCTAAGCACTTACAATTGTTAAGAAAGTTTGAACTGGGTTGTTACATTTTAAAACTTTTCAGCTGAAGTGAGGTCAAGGCCAAACTGTTACTGGGGTAAAAACTGTAGAACACAGCGCAACAAGCCTGAGCATGCCAGGTAAATATTTTATTACACCTGTGTTGTCCATAGACTAAGGTGTTGCCTCACTTGTGATGTCCATAGACTAAGGTGTTGCCTCACTTGTGATGTCCATAGACTAAGGTGTTACCTCACTTGTGATGTCCATAGACTAAGGTGTTACCTCACCTGTGATGTCCATAGACTAAGGTGTTACCTCACATGTGATGTCCATAGACTAAGGTGTTACCTCACCTGTGATGTCCATAGACTAAGGTGTTACCTCACTTGTGATGTCCATAGACTAAGGTGTTACCTCACCTGTGATGTCCATAGACTAAGGTGTTACCTCACCTGTGATGTCCATAGACTAAGGTGTTACCTCACCTGTGATGTCCATAGACTACGGTGTTACCTCACCTGTGATGTCCATAGACTAAGGTGTTATCGCTGGCACCAATCAAGGTTTTAGGTGAAATGGTTCATGCTAATTATATCTGTTTTCAGACGATTTAATCACATCTGTGACCAGACCAGAACTATGTAGAAGGAACTCAAAGTTTACACATGTGTCTGATGGTTTAAGTCATCATCTCCTCATGTCTACGAAGCAATGGTCCACATATCTCTGTATGGGTCTGAGTGGTAACTATCTGATGTGTGAAATGTTTTGTTCTGATTTGATACAATATGATCATATAACATAGCATGTATGGGTCTGAGTGGTAACTATCTGTGTGAAATGTTTTGTTCTAATTTGATGCAACATGATCATATGACATAACATGTATGGGTCTGAGTGGTAACTATCTGATGTGTGAACCATGTTTTGTTCTGATTTGATACAATATGATCCTATAACATAACATGTATGGGTCTGAGTGGTAACTATCTGATGTGTGAACCATGTTTTGTTCTGATTTCATACAATATGATCATATGACATAACATTTCTACTTCAAATATTTTCTGTGATATATTATTGCATAGAAGTTGTGCTGCTTGCATGATTGTCTGTTAAATGTCAGCTAAATGTTATTGCCTGTTTAAAGTTAACATTCAGCTATATGATGAGCACCACTTTACAGTCCATAGTGTATTTGTTAATTGGGCTACATGATTAAACTTTGTGTATGCCGAAGATGGTTTATGTCTGATAGTTAATGGAAAATTTTGTGTCAAGTTTCACCGTCCAACAGTTTGTTGTCTTTGATTGAGCTTATTGATATGATTCTGTCAAATAAAATATCACTGATTAACAGTATTTGTTTTTATAATTAAATATAAGAATTCTTTGATGTTTTATTAAAGCACACAAGAAAAAAATATCTATAAAATAAAACTTAAGTTTCACATTTAAAAACAAAACAACACAAAATAAAATCTTAAAATGTAAGTTTATTATAGTAACGAAAGACAGACAAAAGTTGAATTAACTTGGCTTGAAAACAGTTTTTTTCCTGATATTACAACTGTTATTTACAACAGCCTATTTAATTTGCCTAAATTTTTTTCTTAATCTTACAACTGTTAAATACTACATCCTATTTGATTGGCCAAATACATTTTTTTTCCAGATAAATATAAAAAAAATTATATTTTTTGGAGATAAAATCACAGAAACTTATAAAATAATTTCAGATGATAGAGCTGTCACTCTAGAGGTGTCACATGGCAATAGTCCATCTCATGAGGTGATGGTATTGTCAGTGTCACATTTTAGTAAAGATAGACAACTCAAGTTGCTAGAGAATAAGGTGAACAGTCACATGACTATAGTCAATCTCATGAGGTGATGGTATTGTCATGGTGTCACATTTTAGTAAAGATAGACAACTCAAGTTGCTAGAGAATAAGGTGAACAGAGTGCAGTTTGTGCCACTACACCAAGTTAATTATTAAATTAAAAACAAATAATTGTTGCACAGGCAAACCCTAAACTACATGTGAATTACACAGTATAAAATGGCTAATTATTGCATCTAATTTATTCTAATTAGTTAATGGATATTTTACAATATGCTTTTATTAGAACAGGTCATATTTTTGTGCATAAATATTTTTATAATGGATGGCTGCATTGATGATATATAATCAATTAGTGTTTGCCCTCACAAGATGGTAGCATTTCAAATTATTATTAAACCTTGAAATAATAGTTTTTGCAGTGCAATAAAATTTTGACCTTTGTTTTCTTTCTTTAAGTTACATGAGTAAGAAGACTTTATCAAAACATTTTTGTCCAATTATTAATGCAATTTTTAAAGTGTAGAAATAAAGCACCAAAGAAATAAAAATGGTTAAAAAATACGTGTATCAACTGATTGACACTAAAGCTCACAAATCTTGAAAGTGTTATTTGTCAACATGCACAAATAGCAAGAAATATAAAATAGCTAAATAAACATTTGAAATAAAATAATATTTTTTTTTTACAATTGTTACAGAGAACATGGCGCCCTCTTTAGGCCATTGATGTCGTGAGTTTTGGTAATTCATGACTGAAAAACACCTGCATACAAATAATGACACATCAGTCTTAGCAAAGATATTTTAACTGGTCTATATTAGACGCTGGTGTTTTATTCCTACTCTGACCTAAAGTGGTGTCACACCATAAACTAATCTATCACAGGAAACTGAGTTTACAAACAAGAAGTTGCATAATCCAGTGATCAAGCTACAGTTAACACACAACTTAGTAGACAAGCTGCACTAGCTAATCTCTCCACAACAGATCTTCTCATTTATATTGCCAGAGTATGTCAGTAGATTAAAAAAAACAAGAGTATTTGTCAAAAACAAATCTCTAAGATATATCAACAACTCTCTTTTAAATTTATTATTTACATAAAGCAATGTTAAAGGCTGCTATAGTACAAGTTATATTTTTAGACATTCATAGATGCACATTCTCCAACAAGTTCAGTGTATAGACAGGATAATTTTGGTTGCAAGTTATTTAGTAGAAGATAAGAAAAACAAAGTAAGTTATTCTCTGTCACAGCCTTTCAGATATAAACAAATTTTCATTTAGGACATTAAAATGATCTTCTTAAAACAATGCAGTTTAAGAAATAGTCAAAATATTTTTTTATTGCATAACATAAAAGCCTATTAAAAAATAGTTACTTTCAGCCATTACCCATCGAATTAAAACCAACTTATGGACCTGTTACTGCAAGTTTCCAGATCTCATAGTTGGCCAAACCAGCATCATTTCTTAAAGCTTTCAGTGCAAGGCATCAAAGAGTTTGATCTGATCAACCATATACAAACAAAAGTCAACCACATATATTCTTCCTCTGAAAAAAATCTTTCAAAATTACTGTTATGTATTTTATGCATTTAGCTTGCAAAAAATGAAAACTTGTATGTACAAAAGTTACAACAAATTATAAGCATAAATATTAATATAATTATACATGTAACAGACGATATACAACTTGCAAATGAGGACCTTATTTAATATTCTAGCGGCTCTACACAGGATGAATTTTTCTCCTGGAATAATGCTGAGTGTTGCAGATCTTAATGCTGTGTTATACTGGTGAGAAAATTCATGATCATTCTAACTCATGGGATACAAAACCTAAGCCTATCCAGGTGAAATAAAAATATGGAAAAATAAAAATATCTAATCACTTGTTAAGTAACAAATGAGAGTATATGCCAATTCTTTTTCACACACAGATAAAGTAAATATCACTGGGCTATATTAATGCAGTCTTGACACAATTTTTTGCACAAAAGAACTCAAAATAAATATTTGGTTCCATAGTTTTATTTAAAAAAAATAGCAAACCCTTAAATATAGGTTTTGACGAGGTAAATTCTAGAAATAAATGCTAACCAATTCTACATGAATAATGAAACTTTTTCTCTAGTGCCCTGATCATAAATATACTATTCTAACAATTTACTGCTCAACAGCAGCTGTTTTGTTTTTCTCATGGTCTTTCAAATGGCGGTAGATGCTTTGGACATAGGTAAACACACACTTCCAATCCGGGTTTTTCATTTTCACCATGTCATCCACATCTAACAAGGGAGCAATGTCAGCTTCTTTTCTGAAGTTCAATAAAATAATAACACATGAGGGAACTCAATTGGATTGATAAATAGTGCGACAAAATTAATTGATGTATTTTAAAATACAGGTACAAAAAATAAACTTCAACATTGAAATTAGATTGGTACTTTTTAATTGTACTAATTGAATCAAAACATTTATTTTATTTTAATGATGTGTTATTGAACAGCAGTCAACAAGTCAGCAATGAAATATTTAATAGAATAATTAAACAATTAAATATTAGATAAATAGAAACTTAAATTTTTTTTATTAAATTGCCAGAAAAAGATCTGTAAAACTAGCTAAATAAAAGAAATGTAAATGAAATGTTGATCTTACTCAGCAGTGTCAAAGGCCAGTGTGAAGTTATATCTTCTCTTGGTGGGATCCAATGCAGAGAAATCAAAAGCATTGGGGAAGAAATGATGAATGAGAGCACAGAAGGCCATTCCATTGTTCCAACTTGAGGAAAAGTTGGTGATCTCAACATTCTGTCAGCAAAATATTTGAACATTCAATCTCAACTTTTTGTAACAGTTATACTTTTGTTGAATGATGTTCAAAACAAAAATATAAAATATTGTGATTGCTCATTTTAAATGTGGGCAAAATAACAAATTATTTTCAATATTTACTTATGCAATTTTAAGAATCAAACTTTAGTTACGTTTATACTAATACTAATTTGAATAGACAAATAGCTTTAAATACTACTTAATATTTAGCTTGCAATCTTTAAATGAGATATTACGAATATTATTAATATAATACATTCAGGAAAGGTTTAAAATCACACATTACATTAAGCAAATCAAAAAAAGAAATTAAAACTTAAATAAAATACAAACTATCATGTCTTTATAACTAGCTTAGCAAAGGAACAAACAACAATTTCAAAAATAAAATTGTAAAGCACAAACATAAAATGACTCAAGAATGCATTATTTCCCATTACCAATGTTAAGTTACTTCAAATCTGGCAAGTTTCAAACTGTTTTTAATTTAAACAAAACTGGTTAATTTTTTAAAAATCTTCTCACTAATAACAACTACTCTTTCATTGTTAAACCAAATACCCCTAGTTAATCTTATTTAAATTAAAAATTATGTTTAGTTAAGAGATAAAAATTAAAGGTATAAAAGTACATTATAATTGAGTTTTTTCTTTCCCAAGTTCTTATAATTTTGTGAAGAAAAAAATAAAAATTTTGAAGAGCAAGCAACACTGCATCTAAGAGACATGTTTACTCTCTATCAGAATATTTAACAATCAACATACAGAAAACAAATTCATGGATAGCTATGTCATGCTTTTTTAGTTTTTCATCTATTTTATAGCCTTCAGCTTAAACCAATGTAAATTCTTTCTTCATGCAAATACAGAAAATAAATATAAAACTTTTTTTTTTTTTTTTTAAATTTAATGTGTATAACAATAGCATGCAAGGCTTTCACACCCTTCTCCATAATTTATTCAGTAAATAAATTCAGATTATTTTTAAGCTGATATTTTGAAGTTTCTATTTAACACATTTAGATCACAAATTTGTTGCTTTTTAAGAAGAGCCAGAATAAAATATGTTTGTACGATAACATAAGAAGAGGCATTATTTGAATGAATTTTAATTTTATATGGGATTGTCTTTAAGAAAAGAACATTAATTTTAAAAAATGATATAGATAGTAGTGTAGCAGCTAGCATTAGCTAGTTTAAGTCAAGAGTTGAGCCCAGGTCTATTAATATGACAACACGCCTGTATGTTAGATGGGTATAAGCAAGAAACCAGTTACATGCAGATTTATTTATTTGTGTTAGTAGTGGATACATGAGGAATAAACAACAGCCATTTTGTGTGTTGTAGATTTACCGGATACTCTCTAGTCATGGCCTTGGTCCAGTCCAAGAGAACTTGTTTGATAGCAGAGGGGCTGCGTGCCAGTGCAGCTCTGGATGATGGGGGCGGGAGAGTTAGATGTGCAAGGAGATGGGGGGAAGAAAATAGTGCAAGAATATATAAATTAATCATTACAGAATCATTTATTATGCAAGCTGAATGAACAGAGACGTTTCTGTAGGTTGAAGATCCAAGTTGGCTAGAAACTGAAATTTGAGAAAAATTCAGGAAAATTAACCTTTGAACTTTTAGTTTGACTTACTATTCCCAAAGCAGTTGTGAAATAAAATGTAAGTTTCAAATTCATATGTTCAAAGGTATATTTTTCTGAAGAAATTAGTGCTAATATAAAAGCAAAGGTTCCCAGGTTTTATAAATGTCTACCTCATATTCTGCAGTGTTAGCTCGGCAGAAATTGAGAATTTCTTCCTTAATTTCTACTACATTACGTTTCATTGTAGTGGCCGCTCTCTTCACAAGGGAAACTGTAACAAGGCCACTAAGGGGAGAGAACATCAATATTTTTAAATGGAAACTTTTCCTGCATACTAAACTAAATGTAGAAAAACTTTGTTTAAAAAAATTGAATATTAAAAATATAAAATGAAAATAAAATCTTTAGTAAACTATAACATTTAAAGTGTTGCATTTTTTTTAAAGCTATTAGAACATGGTAATGGTAGTGTATTCAAACAGTTTACACAAAAAACCTAAAGAGAGTGTCTAGTTTCTTTACACTTAAAATAAATTACGAGCTTAGTATGGTTAGATTAAGACATATTACCATTCTTACTTTTACCTCTTAAAGATGCCCAATATTCAACAGCTGTGAGTTTCATAATTTTAGCCTTAGTACAAAAAATATAATTTAACTTTTTAAAAACTAGAGTGTTTTAATAATATAAATTTTTCCCAAAATGTATTATAATAAAATATAGCAATTAAAGAAGCCAAATTTAAATTCTTTTAATAAATAAGGCAGTAAAGCTTACTTGATTATACTGAGGGTTTTGGCATTAGAATTATAAATAAATGCAGGTGTATATGCATACATAAACACACACATTTATGTGCATATGTTTATAGACCATACATATCCTAATGTTGATGAGCCAACATTGTTTTTTATAGCCAATAGTAATAAAATAAAGTTTACTCTTTTTAGAACAAAATTATTTTTCTCCTTCTATGCTGGACTGTAGAGGGTTAAAATGATACATCAGCAGAGCCATATGGTGGCATTATATTGTTGGGATATGTTTTATATATCTTTCTTGTTAGATGCGCCATAAAATATTATTTTTTAATGTAATTATTAATTTTTGAAGCATAGTTTCTTTTACAATTGATAGTTCCTAAAATGTTTGGCGTTCTTGAAACACAAAGCAGTGAAGACAACTGTAATATAACATGCACTGTCTCAATATCTATGCTGAAAACAAATATATTGTTAACCTTACACTTATAATTTGGGGGGGGGGTATATAGACACTTATACCTTGTAGACTAGAGGCTTTATAGGCAAGTTAAAGCTGTGTTAGAAATATGACAATAGACATGATTTATATATATGACTTCTATGTGACTTCATAGAAATGTTGTTATAGATAGAAGAATTTATGTATGTGACTTCATAGATATGTTGTTACAGATAGAAGAATTTATGTATGTGACTTCAAAGATATGTTGTTATAGATAGAAGAATTTGTGTATGTGACTTCATAGATATGTTGTTATTGATAGAAGAATTTGTCTCATACATGTTAAAATACAAAAGTATTTAGAGCATTGAGTATCATAGAATGAAGTACATGTGTATGGGTAAAGCAAGTTTGGTTAACACAACAATTACCTATCAAAATGGACTTGTTTGAAAACACTGGAAATTGGAAAGCAATTTTTAAACACGCTCATTATTGTCACATGACATATTATTATTGTCACATGACACAAACATCTGACCCTCCCATCCCACAATTTCTAGAAACATTTGAATGGCATGTTACATCTGAGCTAGAAACAAATTGCTGAGTTAAAAGAATGTCATATTTAAATTAGCTTTGTATAGGAGAACTTTGTACACAAATTAGAATTAATGATATGAACTGGAGCTCAAAACTTAACTTTAACGCCTCTTACATCCACCACCTTTGCTTATCTTAACTCAAACACACAATTAAAAATTACCTCTGAGCTTAGTATACTAAAAGAAGTTTCAAATAAAATAAACCTATTTTAAGAACTCATGTGTTTACATTAGGTATAGCAGACAACATGAAATAAAATAGGTCATACTTAGGCTTGACTCCACCAGCGGGGGCGTTGGCGTTATCCATCTGTTTGAAGGCTGCCATGGCACTCTGAGGTTTGGCTGGAACACATTTCAATACAGAAATCTTCACTTTGTGGAAACAGATATGCTACTAGAAAATTAGTCCATGCAGCTAAATTTAGTTTTTAATTTCTATACATTCAGGAATTGCATCATTCAAAGATTAATTCACCCAAAACATAAAATAGTAGCTATCACCAAATAATTTCAGGATGAGGGGGACTTTCAAGATAGGTCATGCAGCGCTTGGGTTAGTGCAGAAAAATTCAAACCAATGGGGAAAAAGATATTTCAGATGAATCAAACACTTGTGTTGATATGGATGAGTTAACAAATGTAGCCATGGAAATATTTCCACAGGTCTAGGTGACATAAACACCTTCTGTGAGTAGCCACTGGTCAGGGCACTCATGACCAGATAGACACACCAGGACTTTTCATCACAAAATTTTGTCATAAGAAAATTTTACAACCTTTTCCCCCCTCTTCAATTTTTTGAATCCAACTAGCAAACGATTTATCAAATTTTGGGTGATATTATTAGTTAATAAGTATCAATTATGATTCATTAATGGTTTCTGGGTAATAATTGTATTACTGGGTTATCATATGTTAATTGAGATGAATATATTATAGTGTGAAACAGTTGCTAGGAAGAGTTGGAAAAGTTTGAGAGAAAAAAGAAACTACCTCCCCATGTTTGCATTTTTTCAGATTTTTGCACCTTCCCATCTGCACTGTTCCAGGACTCTGTCTTTACAGTGATACGACCTGAGACGCCAGGCCCTGACGCACTCATTAACCTTTGGGTTAGCTCTTGAGCTGTCTCCTCTGTGATGATCATGGTGATCACAATGATGGTGATGATGACATATGAAGATTACAATGATGATAGACATGATATAGTTTAGCATGTTAAGTTTGAAGCAGGAGAGCACAAATTATGGGACGAGAATATACTGCAGGATAAGTCAAAGTCTAAAGATTTAAAGTTTCTCAAAATTTCTTTTTCAATTATATTTTAAAATCTTTTTTTAAAATAAGAAACGCAAAGGACTTAGATAATGTTTCCTTTGTTGTTACTAAAAAAAAACTTAGTCAAAATGATTTGTTTTGTTAATTTCTTGAAATTTATTTAATAAGACTTTCATGTTTTTTAAATAAATTTAAAATGGGAAAACCTATGACCCTAGTATTCCAACGTTAAATTTTTTTTCCATCTCTGACTTTGGCTTCTGTTCCTGGTATCTTAGAAACATGTCATGCTGTTAGGTGTAAACAAAAGACACACCACAAGACACACCACAAGAAACCACTACCTAGCTGGTCAACCCCACACAAGAAACCACACAAGAAACCACTACCTAGCTGGTCAACCCCACACAAACACATACAACACATCAAGTTATTCATTCAGTTAGAGACATGTGATTTTTAATGGCAGCATTTTTTTCTCTGAAAATCTCAGAATCTGATTTAATCTTGTGTCACAAAAATATTCTATAAAAAACCATGTTTTACTCAGAAGGCAATTTACCTTGATGTATACCACAATGTCACTTGTACATTGGTTGTATGACATTTAAAACAAACCTTTACTGTAATGTCACCTCTATATAATCCACAAATATTAAGTAGTTTGTCATTTGTTTCTAAATTGGGCTTAATAGCCATTTTTATTTTTGTTGTACAGCTGTTTCGATGCTGTTTTTGCAGCTGTTTTTGAAGTTGTTTTAATGCTGTGTTTACAGCTGTATTAAGTTGGAGGAACATGCAAAAGCCTATAGATTTTACCTGCTGGTTTGCCGTAAGATGTGCCACCAAAACTTTTTGTCGACGTCTCAGTTTTGGTTGTTGTTGTGGTAGTCCTAGTCCCACCTGCTCACAGAGAAAAGGTTAAATCAGCTGGATGTGACTGGACAAACAAACATCACCAGACAGACCAGTACTTTACATAAATAACTACAATAATAACCTGATTTGCCTTCACTCTGTATAATTATCTATCTCAGTTTCAAAAAATTCATCATATAAAAAGATATAAACAAATATTTATATTGAGAAAACGATTTTCTTCAAAGTTTTAAATATATTTGTATCAGCAGTTTAATGAACATGGATATTTTAAACCAAAGTTTAAATAGTTTGACCTAGTTAAACCATTGATTATAAAAATAGAAGTGTAAAGAAGTAGATGTGATCACCTGGAGTTTTCTCTGAAGAAGATGTGGTTGTGGTTTTAGTGACGGTCTTCTCCCCACCTGGCCCTGTGCTCTCAGCTATGTGGGAGTAGACGGCCAACTTGGCAGCTTTCTCATCCTCTGCTGCCCTGGGGTTAAAAAGGAACTCTTCAGTGAAGGAAAATTACTTTAGGTCAACTTTCACTAAGACAAGTAAATTTAAAGTGTAAGTGAATTAAAATTCACAAAATACAACTATCTTTATTGCATTTATTTTTTAAATAAAGTCAAGCGCAGACCATAATACTTGTGCAAAAAGTGTTCATTTTTTGAAGAAAAAGAAATTGAGTAGGTCTACCACAGCTTATTTTAGAAAAGCTTCTTGTTAAATGTGAACACATAAACCTATTTGTTTTTTAAAAGATCATCTCTTTTTTTTTTAACCATAGATAGCATCAGGCAATTGTTTTTCTACAATGATTTTATATGTTTTCTATAGTTTGATCTAAGTTGTGTTTGAACTTGTGTATGTCTGTTGTCAGACTTTGTGTTTGTACTATTAACTTGATTTTGTCTGTGTTTTTACTACTAACTTGTGTTTGTCTGTAATCAGACTTTGTGTTTGTCTGTAATCTACTAACTTGCATTTGTCTGTGATCTACTAACTTGTGTTTGTCTGTGATAAGACTTTATGTTTGTCTGTGATAAGACTTTGTGTTTGTCTGTAATCAGACTTTGTGTCTGTGATCTACTAACTTGTGTTTGTCTGTAATCAGACTTTGTGAAATCTCATGGTATTTGCTCTCTCTCTCATGTGTGGGTGCCTGCTGCTTGTAAGCCTCCATCTTTTTCTTCTTTTCTTCCTCAGCCTTCTCAAACTTTTTCTTTACCAAATCTTCAGCCTCTGCCTCCCTCTGTTTACGTTTGGCTTCATAGTCCTCTGTTGAAAAAACATATTAAAACTTCAGTTAGTTTTGGCCTTTTGCATTTGATATTTAATCAATTTTTAATCTGGTTAATCATTTATTTAAAATTTCCTTTTTGGATGAATAAAATCAAAAGCATATAGACTTTCCATTAAATCAACATATATCCTGATTTAAAATGCCTTACAGATTTGTAAAATACTAAAATGAAGTTGCCTGTATAATACGCCATTTTGGAAATTAGAGAAAATTATTTGTTCTACAAAGAAATAAAAAAAAATCAATAACACACACACACAAACAAATAAATAACAATTTAAAAAAAAGATAACTTTTAAGCTATGAATCTTATTTAAAACAAAATATCTTCGGGGACACAATCATGAATTTTTACTTGTAATTTTAAATTGAAAGAGTAATTACCCCTTTGTTTATCTCGGATTTCTCGTAATCTCGACCTGATCTTTTTTCGCTCCTCAAAATCTTCTGTGCTGTTCATCTGTGAATAGTGACAACCCTCAGATTTATGATAACAGAGACTGTGACAATGACACTCATTTAATGAACATTTATACCGATGATAATTTACTGTTATAGACACACTAACTGTAGCGAGAGATCACCAATGGAAGCCGCCTTACAAAATAATTTTCTGTGAAGTTAAAGAATGCGACTCTGAGAAATTCTAAAAACGAATCCTGTTAATGTGACGGGTACCAGAGAAGATGCGTGTCAGGGTAGATTAAGCGGCTCACTAAACTACACTAAGCTATCAGCCAATTAAAATAGTTTAAATTATCTTAGCGTCTTATTGGATTCACAAGGAGATAGGTGTATAAAAAAACACAACTTTCGCGTGAGCACAAACGTCACTTTGATTTAAAATGATGAAAGGTATCACCTAAACAAAATAGGGATGTAGCGCAGATGCGTAGCGAGGGGGGGGGGGGGAGGTACATATGTCCCCGGGTGCCGACCTTAAGGGGCGCCAAAATGGGTTGGAGAAACAAATTAAAATGTCATTTTAGCTGCATTTTTGCATTATAAATAGTTTAAGGGGGGGGGGGTGCAAATATAAAGTTTGAAGGGGGTGTAAATCGAAAGTTTGAGTGGGGGGGGGGGGGGGGTGCAAATAAAAAATTTGCTCCCAAGGGGGGCGCCAGATTGAAAGTTTGAAGTTTGTCCCCGGGCGCCGGGAAGGGTCGCTACGCCTCTGAAGTAGCGTCATTATACGTCGTGTCCTTACTAACGCTTGTCATCACAACTACATATACGAGTACACACTGCTACACACATATACACACCCATTAATACGTGTGTTGTGTATATAATATGCATTAAGGTATACGAAGATGTAAGATATAAACATATATATATATATATATATATATATATATATATATATATATATATATATATATATATATATATATATATATATATATATGCAAACACACATGTACGCCCTATATGAGCGTCACCTACATGTGAGCGATTGAGTGTGCGTGGAAGAGAGTATGACGTTATGAGTGCATAGTGTATGTGTGAGTGTGACAAGAAAAGCCCCATACATCACTAGCAGGAATTCCCGGCATCCCCGATACACCAGCACCACGTGACATACACCCCGAGAGGTCAACACCTTTTTGCTACTACCTGGGGCTAGGGGTACTCGTTAATTGTGTTCTAGCTCGTCTAGCTGACGCCGGGAATGACGGGAGTAACTTACTCTGACACACAGCAGTAATGATGGAAGTAACTTACTCTGGCACCTAGCGGAAAGTTGCCTGCTTGTTACGTTACTTGTGGAGGGTACCCAAATATCATCAACTCACGTTTTTTAATGCCCACAAATTTTGTGTCGCCCAAGTCTGATCTGATACATCATAAGCTCTAGGTCTAGGTTTATAATGCATAGCATTATTTCTACACAAATATTAACCACAAAATCGCATATAGTATTCCTACAAAAACCCACTTAGAATCCTGACAAAAGCCCATGTAGTTTCACCCAAAAGGCCATATTCTACCCCCCCCCCCCCATAAAAAAAGCCCACAGAGAACCCCTACTAAAGCCCACATAGAACCCCTACTAAAGCCCACATAGAACCCCTACTAAAGCCCATATAGAACCCCTACTAAAGCCCACAGAGAATCCCTTCGGAACGTTACTGGCACATATTCAGAGTAAAAGGTCACAAATGAAAAGGTTATAAAAAGTGAAGCCAACAATGAATGATATTGTTTTGTAGACAAGATCTAACTCTTGGGTGTACTGAGACATCCATTTGTTTAGCATTTTAAAAAAACATTATGATGCGTAGTTGAGTGAATTATAGACACATTGATTATATGTTATAGGAAAAATAGTACAAGATGTGGACTTAGCTACTTTACATAAGAATGAGCTATCCGTGAACTAAATAAATAATGTTATTTCTTAGTTTTTGTATAACACACAAAGCCTAATTGGCAACATTACATTTTTATTTAGGCTGAGTCTGCTCATCTTTACCTGGCAGCTAAAAATGGATTCCCTTTTCCCCGCTGCACTCTAGAGATTCTCAAATTAATTCTCCCCCCCCCCCCCCACCTAACTCGCCCGTTAACATCTCCAATGAAATAGAACTAGCATAATTTTTTTTTGGTTAGTTTGTTTATATGCGCAGCCTATTAATGTCTCTTCACATAGCGAGCTCCAGGCTGGTATTTTAATCACAGGCGTTCATAGTAAAATCTATAGTTCTAAAAAAACAACAAATATTTCGGAATAAAATGCTGTCTGCACGTTAAGTTCACGACAAATAATAAAATAACAGAAAAATAACAGTTTATTCCTATTTTTAATACGCAATTTACTATCCTATAAATTTCATAAACAAACTTCTTGTTTATATAAGTAAACAGATGTATAAATACTTATATATCTATGTGTTAATGTATATATATATATATATATATATATATATATATATATATATATATATATATATATATATATATATATAGTCTATGTGTACTATGTAAACATGTATGTACTCGTTAGTACTAAAGTCCGCTGGTGACGAGGAGCATCTAACCTAAAACTGTTACTTAGCAAACGTTTGGGTTGACGTCTGGGTTCTTGTACAGGTTTAGGACAGGCTCGATGTGACGACAATGCTACATGTAGACATTTGCGCACCGCCGTCAATGGTTCTCACTGACATTTGCGCACCGCCGTCAATGGTTTACACTGATATCTGCGCACCGCCGACAATGGTTCACACTGACATTTGCGCACCACCGACAATGGATCACACTGACATTTGCGCACCGCCGTCAATGGTTTACACTGATATCTGCGCACCGCCGTCGGTTCTACTAAGCCGCACCATCTTGCACCGCCTGTGACTCGGTGAAGTTATCGTCAATTCTACCCCCCCCCCCCCCCGATGCTCCTGACAAGAGACCCCCTCCCCCTCCCCAGTCGTGTTGTTCTAGCCCAGCCAGAGAGCTAGCAGAAGTGAGTACTACCCCACCGGTGTATTCCCACGCTCGTCTAACATTGCGACATGCACACAATGCTTTCAACAAAACACGCCATCGGCCAGGAATTCAAGGAACAGGTAAGCACACGTTGAAAAGGTAAGCTGGCACACATAGGGGTGGGGTCCGGGGGAGGGGGGTATCAGAGGATTGAATACTGCTCACCGCAAGTAACTTGAGCACATTAAAAAAAGCTGCTCTTTGATGCTTGAAATACGAATTAGTTTTTTCTCTAGTCAACATAAACTAGTCAGCAACGACGTTTGAACTTCAGTTTTAACGACCTAAAGTGTTTAGATTTTAACCACGACTGTAAAGAAGTTTTTTTGTTTGTTCAGATTAAACTGTTAGATTGGATCGGTGTCTATGTCTTAACCTCTAATGTTTTCCGCTATACCTGCTATACATCTTATATACTTAAAGTATGTCTGTAATGTACGCTAGCATGTAATTATGAGGTGTAATACACCGAATCTATCCACCTTATGAGGTGCACTAACAAGCTGTATACTGGTAGTGTAGGCTACTGTATGAAGATCACTGACAAGCTGTACACTAGTATTGTAGGCTACTATATGAGGTGCACTAACAAGCTATATATTGGTAGTGTAGGCTACTATATGCACTCACAAGCTATATACTAGTATTGTAGGCTACTGTATGAAGATCACTGACAAGCTATATACTGGTATTGTAGGCTACTATATGCACTGACAAGCTATATACTGGTATTGTAGGCTACTATATGACGTGCACTAACCTATATACTAGTAGTGTAGGCTACTATATGACGTGCACTAACCTATATACTAGTAGTGTAGGCTACTATATGACGTGCACTAACCTATATACTGGTAGTGTAGGCTACTATATGAGGTGCACTTTCCTATATACTAGTAGTGTAGGCTACTATATGAGGTGCACTGACAAGCTATATACTGGTAGTGTAGGCTACTATATCAGGTGCACTAACAACCTATATACTAGTAGTGTAGGCTACTATATGAGGTGCACTAACCTATATACTAGTAGTGTAGGCTACTATATGACGTGCACTAACCTATATACTGGTAGTGTAGGCTACTATATGAGGTGCACTAACAACCTATATACTGGTAGTGTAGGCTACTATATCAGGTGTACTAACAAGCTATATACTAGTAGTGTAGGCTACTATATCAGGTGCACTAACAACCTATATACTAGTAGTGTAGGCTACTATATCAGGTGCACTAACAAGCTATATACTAGTAGTGTAGGCTACTATATGAGGTGCACTTTCCTATATACTGGTAGTGTAGGCTAATATATGAGGTGCACTAACAAGCTATATACTAGTAGTGTAGGCTACTATATGACGTGCACTAACCTATATACTAGTAGTGTAGGCTACTATATGAGGTGCACTAACAAGCTATATAGTAGTAGTGTAGGCTACTATATGAGGTGCACTAACAAGCTATATACTAGTAGTGTAGGCTACTATATGAGGTGCACTAACAAGCTATATACTAGTAGTGTAGGCTACTATATGAGGTGCACTAACAAGCTATATACTAGTAGTGTAGGCTACTATATGAGGTGCACTAACAAGCTATATACTAGTAGTGTAGGCTACTATATCAGGTGCACAAACAAGCTATATACTAGTAGTGTAGGCTACTATATGAGGTGCACTAACAAGCTATATACTAGTAGTGTAGGCTACTATATCAGGTGCACTAACAAGCTATATACTAGTAGTGTAGGCTACTATATGACGTGCACTAACCTATATACTGGTAGTGTAGGCTACTATATGAGGTGCACTAACAACCTATATACTGGTAGTGTAGGCTACTATATCAGGTGTACTAACAAGCTATATACTAGTAGTGTAGGCTACAATATCAGGTGCACTAACAAGCTATATACTAGTAGTGTAGGCTACTATATGAGGTGCACTTTCCTATATACTGGTAGTGTAGGCTACTATATGAGGTGCACTAACAAGCTATATACTAGTAGTGTAGGCTACTATATGACGTGCACTAACCTATATACTAGTAGTGTAGGCTACTATATGAGGTGCACTAACAACCTATATACTGGTAGTGTAGGCTACTATATCAGGTGTACTCACAAGCTATATACTGGTAGTGTAGGCTACTATATGAGGTGCACTAACCTATATACTGGTAGTGTAGGCTACTATATCAGGTGTACTCACAAGCTATATACTAGTAGTGTAGGCTAATATATGAGATGCACTGACAAAAACTGAACTAAATCTATCCAAACTATCCCTACCCACGACACAAGGATTGCTCCGTTGCCCATTAATTTCATGCACATACCAAGAACCTTAATACTTTTAAAATTTCATCCATCCTTATTTCTGCTGTTTTAATTAAATTATTTTGACACCTGGAATTAATAACTGTAGTAAAACGTATCATAAAACGGATGAAAGCTAAAATAATCATTACACATTTTTATGTGGCGGACTTATCATCCCCCCTCACCATTATAACAGCGCCATTCTTTTTGTTGATTACACAACTGATTTTTACAGACATAATGATGAAGTAGCTTTCAAGCTTTTTAATATAAATAGTTGGATTAGTTTACCGGCAGCTGTAACCGTAATCCCTTTAAAATTTGATCTACGGTAATTTCACTTATTTTAAATCAAATTAGTTTGACACTTTGAATTACTCACACTAGAAGCAGGTGCATATTTGAACGCAGTTCAGCTCAAATCTAAGAGGAATAAGTGATGGTAGGTAATGAGGGGAAATAATCCGACGTCTGAGGGGAGGCAACTCATAGCAGGTAGGTAATTAAAGATAAATCTAGTAAACCTTCAGGTGTCGCAACTGCAAGGTATTAGACGCATCAGTTTTTTTGTCAAGTAAATATACAAGAATTAAGCCTCGAAGTAAAATGTAAGTAAACATTGAGAACTCCTTAAAAAGAATTGAAACAAAATAAAATAAACGTAAAAAAAAATATTAAATATTTTTGTTGTTGTGGAGGAACATGAAGAAAACTGGAACGAATCTAAAAATAGATTCGGCTTGCTTGCGCAGCTGAAAACTTGAGATATCGGGTTGAGTTTTTGTAATGATAAACTTTGGTGTACAAACACATGCGAGATCCAGGCAACAAACAACTGGTGGGAGCAGGAGAGAAAGCTACACTCACAACACCATGACACCTTTCTAACGGTCTGTATCGGGGTGTCCGGACAGTACAATGTACACTCACAACACCATGACACCTTCATAACGGTCTGTATCGGGGTGTGCGGCAGTACAATGTACACTCACAACACCATGACACCCTTATAACGGACTGTAGAGGGGTGTGCGGCAGTACAATGTACACCTACAACACCATGACACCCTTATATCGGTATCGGGGTGTCCGGACAGTGACACCCTTATAACGGTCTGTATCCTGGCTGGAGCAGGAGAGACACCTACACTCAAAACACCATGACACCTTCATAACGGACTGTATCGGGGTGTCCAGACACATTAAATAAATAATCCACCCTTGTGTGCACACAAGTTCAAGGTCGCAGGTCAAGCTGGGTGGGTGTGATAACAAACCTGGACACGGCTAAAAGAGAAACAAGAAACGATGCCCGGATGTTGTAAGATGTGGGTCAAATGACCTGTTCACCTAGGCCACCCCCCCCCCCCCCCACCTTCTTATAACAACGACACGAAATATATTTAGTAACCTCTTTGTGATCTATGTATAATGTTTGGGTATTATGAGTGTGTATTTTTGCACGTACTTGTGTATGTATGTTTGTTTATAGGCTTGTAGGAATCTAATAAAAAACACAAACTGACAACTACATGACAATCTAGTTAAGTAAAACGACAACCAAATGACAACCAAATGACAACCAAACGACAACCAAATGACAACCAAATGACAACTAAATGAACTCACCAACTTGTGGAGTTCCTCCTCATCTGTGATGTCATCATATGAAGGCATTGTGGGTAATTTAGGGGCGGGGAGGGCGGACTTATCCCTCTGAAAAATGAAATAAAATTGTTATGATAGGTCTTTACCTGGGTACCATGGATGTCACTATGTCATGTCATATAGGTGGCAATGTCATTGGTTTGTACACGTATAGATGTCACAAAAATGACATGTAACCCAAAAAATGACGGAGTGAGTTAAGCTGTGGAATGAATTAACTGGACACACACAACTATTTCAAAATCTAGTGTCCGGCAATTGACCGCGTGTCTTCTTGATAGGATTAAGATTATCAATAGAAATTGTACTGGAAGATTAAGCGTAATTACATCAATAATACGAGATTATATCGGCATAGATATTTATAGTAATTAACTCTAAACTTGAACCACAACCCACATCAATAAATCCTAACACTAACACTAAAAAAATTCTTAGACACACAAAACAACAACAGAACACGCCATAGAATCAACGTGCATGTATGTGTATGTGTTTTTGTATGTAAGTGTGTGTGTTTGTACACGATTAAATGTCAAACATCATCAACTGAGTGTTTAAACTGAACACATAAACACGGCATTATTCCCAGCCTAAGGATCATACCGGCCAATTAAACAAATGTAAACAACACGTAATGAGCTGTGACGTCAGAAGTTTCACCAAATGGCTGGGTATATTTAAACACGCTCAGGAAGACACGAGTTAATTAAATAATATACACACGTTGTAAACAAAGTTACTCAAAAAGACATGGGTTGATTAAATAATATAAACTATAAACACATTGTAAAGAAAGTTACTCAGAAAGACATGATTAAATAATATACACACACGTAAAGAAAGTGCTAGGATCGTCTTCTCCCCACAGCTGTATCTAACCTGAACTCACTCGCGCTACACACAAGCGCACGTGTAGGGTGTGTTGTACCAGCACAGCACACCTTTCTACCGCTCACAATACCAGCACAGCACACCTTTCTACCGCTCACCATTTACTACAGACCCGCGCCATTTTGTTGCTAATGTCAACATAGACAGAATGTCTGGTAAAGCAGACAACTGTAGCCACGACACGGTTTAAAACTGACGTTTACAAAGTTGGTCATTCATTGTACTCCACGCTAAGGTGTTCCATAATCAGCTGTAAAGACTAGGTCATTCATTGTACTCCACGCTAAGGTGTTCTACCATCAGCTGTAAAGACTAGGTCATTCATTGTACTCCACACTAAGGTGTTCTACCATCAGGTGTAAAGACTAGGTCATTCATTGTACTCCACACTAAGGTGTTCTACCATCAGCTGTAAAGACTAGGTCATTCATTGTACTCCACACTAAGGTGTTCTACCACCAGGTGTAAAGACTAAGTAATTCATTGTACTCCACACTGAGGTGGTCTACCATCAGGTGTAAAGACTAGGTCATTCATTGTACTCCACACTAAGGTGTTCTACCTCAACCCTCCAGGTGTAATGGCTAGTCTACGACACAGACCACAATGTGAGAACCTCGAGTTCATAACAGGACACGGGTACTTAGTGAACTACATGGGGACCACTGGCTCCTTCAATATTGTGACAGTTTGCTGACAAGATGGCTGACTGTGTCGTCTGCTAACAAGTTCTATCAGACACCAGGGCCCGTCACGTGACTAACAATGTTCACAGCTCCAAACGCGAGCAGCTCTAGGTTTAAAGTGAAGACGTTAAGAGTTGAACAAAGGAAAAGTATAGAGGCTAGAAGAGAAACTCGTGCTAGAAGGTCTGAGTCAGTGACTTCTGTAAATGTAGAGATCACCAAAACTTGACATGTCAGGACGGTATTGACAGTGACATTGTCAAGTCATATACGGTGACAAGAACAATTCTCTGATCGATTCATTGTAAGGTTAAACCTCCTTAGATATCTCACAACTAGAATGTATACACACCTTTACTCACTGCGATTTAACAAAAACTACTTATGTAGATCCATGGTGGGTTCAAGGAAATAAAAACAACGGGATCATATCCCAAGTATCACCACTGAGATCCAAGTATCACCACTGAGATCCAAGTATCACCACTGAGATCCAAGTATCACCACTGAGATCCACTGATCCTATGCCAAGTATCACCACTGAGATCGACTGATCCTATCCCAAGTATCACCACTGAGATCCAAGTATCACCACTGAGATCCACGTATCCCCACTGAGATCCAAGTATCACCACTGAGATCCACGTATCACCACTGAGACCCACGTATCACCACTGAGATCCACGTATCACCACTGAGATCCACGTATCACCACTGAGATCCACGTATCACCACTAACGTTCCCAGATCCCAGCCGTCGAGTCAGCAGAGAGCGGCACTACTCACCAGAGTCGGTGTGTGCACGAGCAGGACTGGGGTCAGAGCTCACAGCTGGTTCCCACTTCCCCCCCACCCCACCCCTCTCTACCTGGGGAGCTGGGGGACCCACAATGATTCGTTTGTTTTCAAAACTCTAGGTCACGTGACGGCATCAAAAGGGGGAGGGGGAGGTTGTGGTAGTAGTGGTGGTAGTTGTAGTAGTAGTGGTGGTAATATTAGTAGTGGTGGTAGTAGTAGCAGTCGGGGTAGTGGTGGTAGTAGTAGCTCTACCTGAAGCTCTACCACACATTCACATTACAAAAAAACTTGAACAAAAATTATTGGAAACATTAAAACGTTACAAGCCAACTCAACAAAAACATGATACTCTGGAATCATCCAAAGAGAAAGTGTTTAACGTGTTCCACAACAAATGGCCAGATTTACAGGCCATCAGCAGATCCAGACCACACCAGGTGCCGGCTGGCCAGATTTACAGGCCATCAGCAGATCCAGACCACACCAGGTGCCGGCTGGCCAGATTTACAGGCCATCAGTAGATCCAGACCACACCATGTGCCGGCTGGTCAGATTTACAGGCCATCAGTAGATCCAGACCACACCAGGTGCCGGCTGGCCAGATTTACAGGCCATCAGTAGATCCAGACCACACCAGGTGCCGGCTGGCCAGATTTACAGGCCATCAGCAGACCCAGACCACACCAGGTGCCGGCTGGCCAGATTTACAGGCCATCAGTAGATCCAGACCACACCAGGTGCCGGCTGGCCAGATTTACAGGCCATCAGCAGATCCAGACCACACCAGGTGCCGGCTGGCCAGTTAGGACCACTCTACTCCCAAAGGTTAGCGGGTACAGAACCCAACTAGACTGACGCGAGATATAGGGCAACTTGTTTACAAACACAGGCGATAGGAGGGGGGGGGGGGACGACAGGCGCGGGAAAGTTGGGTTCTGCTAGAGGACAGCACCAACACGGAGCTGTTGGACTTTTTACATGACGTCATCAAGTTTTCCGGAGGGTGGGGGTGGGTCCTAGCGATGGGAAACAATTTAGAAGCTATAATGTAAACAGACTTCACTTTACACCTTACTCTTTAGGTTAAGCTTACATTTAAAATATTTTCTAAAGCGTCGCGTAAAGACAGCGTATTTGGTTGATGTAGAATCTGAGCACGAACACACACAGCAACACACACAGCAACACACACAGCAACACACACGCCTACAGTACACAACTCCTGCCTGTAAGGTCATACACTTTCATCCTAAGTCTACTTTGTTACATTTAGTTCTGTAAGGTCAGACACTTTCATCCTAAATCTACTTTGTTACATTTAGTTCTGTAAGGTCAGACACTTTCATCCTAAGTCTACTTTGTTACATTTAGTTCTGTAAGGTCATACATTTTCATCCTGTCTACTTTGTTACATTTAGTTCTGTAAGGTCATACACTTTCATCCTAAGTCTACTTTATTACATCAAGTTAAGCGAGTTATGAAGATGTAACAGATGGTAGTTTTGTATGTAAACGTAATATTTAATATCGATACTGACTTTAAAAATATCTCCCACGGTTCTTTATTTGGACGCTGCACCTTACTCAGTGTACTAATATACTCAAGTATCGATACTTTCAACCGTAGAGTGTAGACTGGCTTACCAAAACAAAGTTATAAACTTCTAAAGACGAGAGCCATAACAGTTCATAGATACAGCCACGAGTAGAACAGTATTAAAAATATTTTTCTTGTAATTTACCATGTGGACATTTTCATCAACCCAATGCCATAGTCTCCCCCTCCCCCCACTTGCCCATAATGCCATAGTCTCCCCCCCCCCCTCGCAACTATCTACACCTTCAGTATGTTTAACCTCCACCATCAGGCCAGAAGTATCCTCCCCCCCCCCATGACGTACTACAACATTATCAATGGAATCAGACAAGAAATCAACTAAAAGAAAATCTACCCCCCCCCCAAAAAAAAAAAACCAACCCTGCTGTTCTCAAGTGCTGGTAAATAAACCCTCGCCTATCTCTCGTCCATTGAGTGGTGTATCCCCAGTGCCGAGATTATTGTTGGGCCACGTATCTCGCGAGCTTTGTTTTTACATCATTTACCTACTCTACTGCCTCCTTCCTCCTCCCCCCCCCCCGCCGACCTTTGCTAAATGCCGCGACCTCATGTGTTCAAACACACGGATATTAAGACTGGAAACAAACATTCAAAATGTGAAACAAACAAACTTTGGTGAGCTCAAATCTACCCCCCCCCCTTCGTAACTCAACTAACGGGCGGAAATTGGGGGAAACTAACCACATATGCATTCAGTTTAGTTTCTCATCTATCTATCTATCCATCCAACCATCCATATATCCATCCACATATGTATATACATATATATATATATATATGTATATATATATATACATATGTATATACATATATATATATACATATGTATATATATATGTATATATATATATATATATATATATATATATATATATATATATATATATATATATATATATATATATATATATATATATATATATATATACATGATGCATATGCAATATATATACAAAGCTGAAAAAAGCTAGTGAGCTAACAAAGCAGTCAGCAGAAGAAAAAGACCTATTGTCTAAACTGATCAAAAGGTCACACACTACTTGAGCGACACAAGAAAAAACCCTCGTCTTAAGCTCAGCTGTTCATTAAACGCAATCGCTGACGTAATCCGTGACGTCACGTAGACGCCATGATGCTTACAACTGCGCCCACTTTGACATCACGCCAGGGTGTAATGACCCGTACATAAACGACCGCTGACACCCCCGTGTGTAGCGTGAAGGAGTGTGTACTACGCCATCAGATAACACAACCTGCATCATCAGCATCTGTCCGGTCAAAAAGAAAACATCCACCAGACATCCCCATTACACTCCACCCATCCACCACCTCCACCCAATGTAACGAAATCGTGTAGTATCTCAACATCGGTCAAACTAAATATCTTGTCTTCCACGTTCCTCTTGTTCAAATATCCCATAATTTCATGATCAAATATTCTAACAAGCTGGGCCAACCCACCTGGATGAGCACTAACACCCGAGAAAGAAAACAAATATCCGCTCACACAGGAATTTGGCAGCGGAGTTTGGGCAGGAATCGTCTTCATGAGCCAGCTTAGACGTGCATAAGGTGTAAGGGAGACAACGGCGGAGGAACAATAATAGCTTCCCTTTGATATTTACAGTCCGCTGGCTGAGGTAATGATTGCTTTTACAGGAAATGTTGAGGTGTGTCTTCTAGGGGGTGTGTGCAGGGTGCTAAAAATAGGTGCAATTGTTGGGTGTTTGTGCATGGTGCTAACGGTAGGTGCAGTGGGTCGATGCAAACTGGGTTGATGCTAGTGCAGGTGCTAATATGGGTGCTTAGTGCAGGAGCCGTGTGCCAAGATTAAAACGTCACTATTGGCTGTCTGGATGCTCGGGTCTAAAACTCAGTGCCAGCTAGCTCAGTACTCAGTAAACTACCCTCAATGCAAACCAACTGTGTTGGCTTACAGAGAGGATAGCACTTATTAAACTTGGTATCGTTCAGAGTTGATGTTCAGTACTTGGACTAGCGAGCTAGACGGGGTTAAGTATCGATACCCAGCTAACCCTTATCTAACGTAAAGCGATAACACGTGATTTTCTATGTTACCTGTACTTAACTCATCCAGTCACGGAGACCAAGGGACTAAACTCTAGTTCACTTGTTAGATTGATTTAAAATGCACATATTGACGTAGATCACACGAAACTTTCACCCACCAGAGTCAAAAGGAAAATCAAGCTTACAACCATGGTTTTTTAACAATACTAGTCAAACGACCCGTTGGTTAACGCGCCTATATATCACCAGTATTACATCTGTCGTATCCACTTGATTAAAACTTGATCAAGAGAGGCAACACGGGGATACAAAGTTAATTAAACCAGACACACATCTAAAAATAGCGCAATAGAGAGTATATCTACTTACCCAAAAGTACGAAAAAATATAAAGGATCACACAAGGGAGACAATAAAGGGGAAGCGGCTCTTGGAATGGTAACGAGTGACTCCTATAATCCCGAGCCCAAACTGAGTGAAGATATTTCCTTGAGTGAAGTTTCCAGACGGAACACGCTCTCGTTATTTCACTCTCAGAATTTTTTTTTTAAAAGTGAAAAATGCGGCACCGAAACTAAGTAAAGAAGGTCGGGGGATGAACGCGTGGCGCTAATCTCGACTGCAGCACGCAGGTGAGCCACAGCGGCCTATCTAGGTACGGGATACTCACACTTACCTGCTGGTCTGATGAAAAACGCTCCAAGATTTTCTCCGTTTTCTGCTCACGGTGGAGCTTTCAGGTAAACACGCACGTTTCCGTGGGGTGGGGGAGGTAAACTTTAACGGACGGGGAAGGGGGGGGAACCTAACGACCGAGGATAAAAACGAAGAAAATTACAGTTAAACGTGAAGTTTGGGCAAGAAGAGGAAAAAACGAAGGGCGACCGTGCACACATTTTACTGGTGAAGTTGGAGGAGATATCGTGGTAAACACGTTTTTCTAAACGGTAAAGTACGTGAGTATAGAGGTGGCGGGTGGGCTCTGTGAGCAGGGCGGGGGGGGGGGGGGGGGGGGGGTAAACGGAAAAAAAGTCACAGGAAAAAAAAACACAGAAAAAAAGTCACAGTTTTTGCTAGGAAAAAAAGTCACAGAAAAAAAGTCACAGTGGAAAAACTTTATCGGAAAAAAAGTCACAGAAATAAAGTCACAGAAAAAAAATCACAAAAATCTTTTTAGAAATATTTTTATTAATTTGTTAAGAATTGTAAAATTTTGTATGTTTATTGTTGTGGGTTGTATTTTTTTATAGCATAAATTATTTATAGACGCTAAAAGCATTATGATTTATAACAATTGTAAATAAAATTACTCTAAGATGATTAACACAACAATCTCAACATGTGTTATGTATTTAGTTAAATACGCGGTTGAAAAGTTAATTATAAAAGAAATTTAGGCACATTTTGGCGTAGGCTATTCTCTGGTCGGCCTCTCCTCAGTAGGCATTGTCCGAACATATTTTGTGTTGTTGACGTTATGCGTCATCGACAGCCTTTGAACCTTGTCGGCTTTCTGTTTTGATCCTAAGTTTTGTTATGTAATGAGCGTGATAAATGTGGGCAGTAAAGGTGGTTGAACTAATCATAACTATTGTTGCCATGAGTTGAGGGCAGCAAGTCAGATGAACTTACCATTTCACGGTAATTTAATATTGGTATTTAAAAAAAAAAAACAAGATGAAAAACGTGGACTTTGGAGCATTCTATTAAATGCTACTAATCTTAAGTTTAAAATAATTACAATCTACATACTTCATAATAAATATTTTTAGATGAATTATAAAAATTTCTATGCGTATAAAGCCTAGACACATTACATCACATTTCATTATTCCTAAGTTAATTTGCACTCTCTAAATATTTAATACATAAAAGTATTAACAAATATCATGCAAATATATATTTGTGACTTTTTTTCCTGTGACTTTTTTTCCTGTGACTTTTTTTCCTGTGACTTTTTTTCTGTGTTTTTTTTTCCTGTGTTTTTTTTTCCTGTGACTTTTTTTCCTACAATCGGGGGGGGGGGGGGGGGGTCAAAGTTTGAATGAAGGTTATAGGTTAGCTGTGTTTAAAGTACTGGGCATTTATTTTTATTTGCTCTTTAAGTAACTCTCTTACAGAACCCCCTACCCCTAACCCACCCCCCCGCTCTCTAGGGAAATATCTTACAGACCCCCCCCCCCCCCCTTAGAGAGAAAGAACGAAAAAAAAAAACCCGTTTAGATAGTGTATATTTTAATCTGATTAGTTCCCCTTCTACTAGAGTAGAAAAAAGGGAACACGGTAGGCGACAAGAGAGGAAGTAACAGCAGGGTATGATGGGAAGGACGATAGTTGGAGAGTGGATGGGAAAGGGAGAAAACTTTGTGGTCATTTCTACTGGGTCTAGCAAACTAGCTGGACAAAGCTGGTCAGGTCAGGCTAGCTGGACAAAGCTATGTCAACTCCAGTAAGGCTAGGCTACGCGTACCTTAGCAAGAAGGACCGTGCCTACAGAACCAGGCTAGAACCTCAACTATCCACTGATTGCGTAGGCTTGAGATAACCAGAAAAAAAGTTGCCATAAATCTTTTTGTGTAAGACAAGATCGGTGACGTGGCCGCGAGAAAAATCAACTTTTGAACCCTATCGGCGAGACGTTTTCATCTTGTAATCAGCCAGATAAATTGTATTTAACGTCTGCCTTAAGGTGGAAACAAGGAAGCTACAGACAGCAAGATGAGAATCAAAGGTGATCCAGGGGGAGGGCTAAAGCTCGTCATAAATTGGAACTCTCGAGAAGTGGAGGTCGTACTGTCTCGTGAGCTCCAGGTGTTGTAGAGGTGCAGGGCCCAAAACTCTAGTAAACAAGTTTAAATTTGGGTAATCTAGAAATCAATGACGTGATGTATTCAAGCACATAACATATAGATGTGATATAGGCAAGGGGTGAGAGCAAGACAATTAAATATATGATGTACGGTGAGGCTATGTGATTGATGTTTGTAGCTGAAGTAGAGTTACTGTAACCTTGTCTCGGCATAAGATGGATGTTTTGATCTGTTTGTAGCTGAGGTAGAGTTACTGTTGCCGTGTCTCGGCACAAGATGGATGTTTTGATCTGTTTGTAGCTGAAGATGGAGACACAGTTACCAGAAGGCTGAGTCACGTGACACACGAGGTTTGTATTGACTGCATGAAGCAGCTCCGTGAGTATTGGGGGCGGGGAGGGGGGGAGGTAACCACATCCTGT
This sequence comes from Physella acuta, assembly GCF_028476545.2. NCBI lineage: Eukaryota > Metazoa > Mollusca > Gastropoda > Physidae > Physella > Physella acuta. The sequence continues at coordinate 36,421 of NW_026732632.1, read as the reverse complement.
TCACAGTGAGCCTGATCGGTGTGGATAAACTCACCCCGACATTATCTATAGGAGAAAATACCTGCGCGAGAGATTAATGCTGCCGACACAAAGTTTGGTTTAGGCTTTCAATGAGGTTTTGAGTAGATTTTAAACTTTGTTGTTTTTGTCTAGGTTTTAGACCGTTGTAAGATCGTGGGTGGACTTTAGACTTTACTTTTAGGGTTTGGGTTGTTTTAGACTTTCTTATGAGATATTGGATAGACTTTATTGTCAAGTTTTAGGTAGATTTTGGACTAGGTCGTTAGGTTTTTTATAGACTTTAGACTTCACAGTTAGGTTTTGGACAGAATTAAGAATAGCGTGAAGACTTTTACGAGGTAAAAATGTATGTAATAAACAGCAACAGCTTGAAAAAATGCACAGAAAATCACTACAACAAAAGAATTCTGAAGATAATTTTGCTTGCAGGAAAAAAATAAAAGTTAATGAAGTTGATTTTTTCCCGCTCAATGTTTACCTCGCTTGTCTACAAACATTAGCGTCGACCTCTGCAAGTTTTATAACCAGGAGCCACAGTTCTAGGAACGAATCCACCTCAGGGGATTTTAAAGGGGTCTGGTTATATTCCATTAAACACCAAATTTAAAACACTTAAAAATTGTTTTCTGTAAAGTAATTCTGTACTAACATATACCACATCGTGAGTAGTCAGACGTGTTGACGACTAGTGTTAAATAATAGTAGATTTACTAGGTTGTGATTGTAAAATGGTTGTTTCTACAACCATTTAAGGGTTGTTAGCTGCATTAATTTGTTACACTATATTTGAATATATATCACCTAGAAAAAAAATGACTAAGAAAAAAGGTAACTGGGTAAACTTAGGTAGCTTGGCGAAGTTTGAGAACTTGAGAACCACTGGAAGTACTCAACGTGCCAAAAGACTTGGCTCAGCCTCAACAAATTCAAGGGGAGATAATAGAAGGTGGCTGAAAGAAGGGAGATAATCCAAGGGGGCCTAAAGACAAAACGATAAGGGTATTCGGGGATGAGAGGGTAATTTCGGAGGTAAATATTCCTATTAAAGATCATAAATTAGGGCAGCAGTGTGTGGGATATCTCGCCATACCAACCGTCGTGTGATCGAGTCCATGTGGCTCCACACGCGTCTGCTGGGCGTGCTGCTGGGGTTTGTGGTGGGGTGGGGGCTGGGGTGGGGTGGGGGCTGGGATGGGGTGGGGGCTGGGGTGGGGGCTGGGGTGGGGCTATAACAATGTCAGGTGACATAAAATTGGAAAGGTAAACGAGATGGGTATTATGGGATGGGCTGAACATGGCGGACGATGACGTCTGAGGGGATCTGGTTTGGTAGGGGGTGGGGGGGGGGGAAGATTCCTACAGGTGAAAGTTTGTCCAGGTAAAGGTTGGACCAGGTAATGCTAGGTTAGTTGCACGGGTTTGATCCAGGAAAGTGCAAGTCTGATTTAATTTACTGCTATAAGACCCCTTTCACTGACCCCTATGTAATCACCAATAATTTAAAAATCTATCCAACGACTTCAATGTTAACACCTCTACTTTTACAACCCTTCCATTAACCCCATAATAAGACCCCTGCTGTCCCCAACCTTCCACTTACCCCATAAGACCCCTGCTGCCCCCGCCCTTCCTCTGACCCCATAAGACCCCTACCGTCCCTACCCAACCACTAACGTTACCCCACTCTATCAAAAGACGAGAAAGCAAACTAAAATCCGCTCAAATGTTGACTGAATTCAATCTAAAAATAGAAATCAAACACCACGCGAAAAAAATTAATGAGCACAGAGCCAAGGTTTAAACCAGTCAACAACATTGTGGCTTACTCATCAATCGTCTTAAGTAGACACGGGTATGTAAGAAAACTTTTTTTTTCAATTAAATTTTGTATGAAAAGATTGAAGCTTTCAGCAGAAGTCTGACGTGTGCATGCAGTCGATTCAAATGGTGTGTGAAATGTTTACTTTAACTGCAAACATGTGTTTTCAGATTGGTGAGTAAGAAATGTGTTTGTTTAGCAAACATTTCAGTGCATGACAGAAATGTTGGCCGAGAAGGTTTGCGCTGAATTCGTTGGCGATGTTTTAAAGTTGCTGGTGGTGGTGGTGGTTGTGTGTGTGTGTATGTGTGTGTGTGTGCAGTTCAACATTGGTGTGGGTGGGACTCAGGGTAAGCTGACTAGTGGTCCAGTGTGGTGAGCTAGTGGTCGAGTCTGGGACACTTACACATGTCAAGTATGTTTTATGATGACCCCCCATATTCTTATGCCAATTACCCTTTGACCTTTAGCTCATTTGACGTCAGGCGCCCTTAAAATACGTCATGTTTTATGTCAGCCCTACGTCACGTCTAATGTCCACAAGATGACGTGCAGGGCCCCACAAGAGGCGAGTTGTTTGTCTAGCGGAAGTGGATAATGTGTTGAAATAGCTGATATCATCGAGTCTCTAGCCACGTACAACAAACCTTTGTGGTGGCAACTTTTCGGGAAAACCCCATCTCGGCATGCAACGCTTGGTGCCAGTCGTTTTTTGTTTTTGTGGGAGATCTTGTACGGACGGAGACGTGTAGGAGAGGGAAGTCGTGGGGATTTAGGGGCCGCTATGGCGATGGTACAGAAGCAGAGCCCTTGACCATGTGAGAGGGGCCGAGAAGACGTGGGAGGAGCAGAGAAGACGTGAGAGGAGCCAATATATTGAGGGAGTGGGAAAAAGATGTGGGAGGAGATGTAATTATGTGGGAGGAGCCGAGATGTGGGAGGTACCAAAATATTATGAGAGGGGACGAAAAAAAATATGTGAGGAGCCGCAATAATGTAGGACGAGCCGTGAAGATCTGGGAGAAGCCGAAACTATATGAACGGAGCCGAAAAGATGTTTGATACTGAATCCCTGAGGCCAATGCCACTAAGTAAGATATTTAATGAGACGAGGTCTAATGTAATGTTAAAATCGCTACAAAAAATATAAGATACAACAATATTTTGTATTTAGTTTACAAACATCGTAATGACACACGCATCCTAATCTGAACATGTTGTTGTTTTAACACCCCAAAAAATAAATTTTATTTATTTATTCTATAGACAGGAAGTCTGGGGTCTAACCAGGGATGTATACCATCTGCTACCGGAAGTTGATATACCAGCTGGTACCGGAAGTTGATATACCAGCTGGTACCGGAAGTTGATATACCAGCTGGTACCGGAAGTTGATATACCAGCTGGTACCGGAAGTTGATATACCAGCTGGTACCGGAAGTTGATATACCAGCTGGTACAGGAAGTTGATATACCAGCTGGTACCGGAAGTTGATATACCAGCGGGTACCGGAAGTTGATATACCAGCTGGTACAGGAAGTTGATATACCAGCTGGTACCGGAAGTTGATATACCAGCGGGTACCGGAAGTTGATATACCAGCTGGTACCGGAAGTTGATATACCAGCTGGTACAGGAAGTTGATATACCAGCTGGTATCGGAAGTTGATATACCAGCTGGTACAGGAAGTTGATATACCAGCTGGTACCGGAAGTTGATATACCAGCTGGTACCGGAAGTTGAGTAAGTAGGTTAACTACGACAATAACAAGGCTAAAAATCGTTCACTTATATTCGTAGCGTACAGATTTTTTCTCAAGGAAAATTTTTTTTTTTTAGCAAAATATAGGGAGCTAATACAATCGCCGTCTTGGCAGTTTCCTAGGTAACCAACAGGTAACCAACAGGTAACCAACAGGTAGCTGGAAAGGGAAACAACCGGTTCATGCTGTTTTCTATTTCTAGAAGCTTCCAGAAGTAAAAAAAAAAGATACACGAGCAGATTGAACTCTACTCTCCACCTCCCTCCCCTACGCTAAAAAAACCTAGAGGATCTCGCGTACAGTTTTCGTAAAGCAATGAAACCCTACATACTTTTTAAAATTGTTGTGCTTAGATGAAGGATGACGTTGTAATTAGCTATGGGATGACCCCGTTAATTAGCCAGGTCTGGCATTCTCGTTTCTGTCTTTAGATATACTGGCAGCAAGCAGACAAGGGGTCCGACATGCTCGTCTAGGGCTCGACCAAATGTCACACCTCGTGACGAAATGTCACACCTCGTGACCAAATGTCACATCTCACGACCAAATGTCACACCTTACAGATGTCAAAACCCGATATTCAAATTGACATCAGGCTGTCACCTGTGAGACTGGTGATCTCTGGGTGGTGACTGAGGTGTGCAACATTTAGTCACTGACCAGTTAGCTGTCATTGTATAGAACTCACCAATTAGCTTTACCAGCAAACTCACCTATATCAGAGCCCCATCAATGACATAACACCGCCATCTAATTCAGAGCGCCACCTACACCAGAGCCCAACTAATTCAGAGCCCAACTAATTTAGACCCCCAATTAAACCAGAGCCCCAACTAAACCAGAGCCCCACCTAAGGCAGAACACCGCCAGTTGTTACAGTAGATCAACAGTCCAACACGTGACTCGCCCAGAGAATTACGAGACAATTTGTTTCTAACCACTTCACCGCTGAAATTGTTTCGTTATTTTGAAACTTTTGTTAATCGTGTAGCCCCGGTGGGAATCACAACTTTGGAATGTCTAATTATAGCAGGCAATTCCTATTCCAGAGTGTGCGCCTTGTTTCTGGCGGTGGTGGTGTGGGGGAGGTGGTGGTGTGGGGGAGGTACTCGTGTGGGGGAGGTGGTGTGGGGGCGTTGGTGGTGTGGGGAGGTGGTGTGGGGGCGTTGGGTTCTCATTTTACAAACAGAAACAGTCGGCGACCTATTTTAAAGTTCTCTATTGTGTACGTGCGTGGGACTTAATGTGTGTATCTCTAGGGGGGGGGGGTGTTGGTATAGGGGGGGGGGTGTAGGTAAAGGGTGGGGTATATGATGTGTATCTGTAGGTGGTGTCGGTACAGGGTGGCGTATATCTATTGTATGTCTAGGGTGGGGTGAGGTGTATGTGTAGGGGTGAGGTGTCGGCACTGTGTTGTATGGAATTTATGTTTTTAAAGCACCATGTTTGTGAGCTCCTTTGGATGTTGATAAACGTGTTAGGTGAACTGAGTGAGCTAAAAACTTCAAACTACACAGTTGGACTATAGCAGACTAGCGGTCCATATGACAGACAAACAGACTTATGGACTGACCAACAAAGGGTCATACCGACCACAGCACGTACCAAAATGATAAACAAGGTAATCAGGGATTCATCTTAGAGAAAAGAATTTGTTTTAAAATTATACGGGAGGTTTTTCAAATTAAAAAAAAATAATTTGAGGGATAGTCAGGCCGGAACACCTCTCAACACACGGGTTACGCAAGAATTACCTGTACACAGGTATTGCAAGCCAGGTAAACATGAGGCCGGCAGGTAAACATTTTAACACGGGACAGGTCAAGTATGGAATACCTGAATGTATGAGATGGTGGTTTTTTTTAAACAGAGGCAAAAACTGGCTTTTACTTTGAACGTTTTATTTTCATTATACGTCTCCGATAGATCGGACTCAATGCGACCAGGCAGTCAGACATATGGCTAAGTGAACTTGGACAAAATGACCCCTGACTCCGATCAATGTCCACTAGTGTATTGCTACCTGTAAGTCGTGCTTTAATAAAACTTTATCCATACTAAATCTGCCAGCGATTTTATAGCGGACGGCAAGACATGTTGGATTGATGGTTTGCCTGCGCTTGGTGAAGTTAAGCTGAGGTTTGGAATGTTTGTATGCATGTTTGGATGTACAGTACATTTGGTTTGTGCGTAAGTTTTTACCTAAGGATGTAAGTTGTGTGTAAATTTGTGTCTGTGTTTGGTTCATGTTTTAATTTCATGGTTATGCGCCATTGAGGCCATTGACTCCGATTTGAGCCTGCTTTTCTTTTTGGATTTACTTTCATAGCCTTTGTCCAACCAAGAACAAACTACAAAGCAGCAGTTGTTTGATTTTGGAGTTGTCTCTCCTAGAAGAGTGGCTGTCCCCAGCCTCATCTGCCTTGTTCGAACTCGAGACTTTTCGGTTAAGCAACCATGAGCTTTACCGACTCGACCACCAAAGGCAGGCGGTAGACGAGAGAGCGTTGACCCCTATTTTACACACCCACCCACCCACCGACTGTATAGAACCACAACTATCGTGAGAGCCCATGTTTACAGCACCCCAGCCTTACCTTGATGACCGTTGGCCTGGACTCCTGGGGAGGCAGGGAGTGCCACCTCCTGACCCCCACCCCTGTCGTCTGCTGGTCTCTGGACGCCGCCTGGTCATTCTGCAGGAACTGGCGCTGGAGCTGACCAACCCTGGACAGTTTGGTCACGGGCGTGTTGCTGTGCTCAGTCTGTGTGCTGGGTGATGCTGTGGATGTGTTGTTGTGTACCGTTGAAGATGCTGTTGGCGTATTGTCTATCCTTAGAGAGGATGAGGTAGACGTGACGGTGCTTTCAACTCTCGTGGATGCTGTTGACGTATTATCGTCTGTGTTGTTGTATGACCTCAAGGATGGTGATGCTGTTGATGCTGTGGTTGTGAGGTGTGACGATGAGGTAGACAACTGTTTATAAGATGAGGAACTAGATGACGTGTTATCCACAGAGGACGAGGAAGAAGATCCGGACAATGTCTGACTGTGTGAGGCGTCCAGTCGGGTGACCGGAGCTTGACCAATGTTGCTGTCACTGCTGGATAGATGTTTGTCAGGGGAGGTAAGAAAGTGGGGCGAGACGGACCGGTACCCGGGGATCAGATGCAAGGGCACTGACTCTGTAATCACTTCAAGGGAACCTGCTTTGGCGATGCTCTCCCTTGATGGCGACTTGCCCGGTTTGACGCCGGGCGAGCTGTTCTCTGGTGACGTGGCGCTGGTTCTAACCACGTGCAAGGACACAGATCTCGACAGATTTGTCGCCCTCGGTGCCGGGCTCGGGCTGAAGGTCAAGGACACAGGCGGGGCCTCGTGTTTTTTAAGTTCCAGACTAGCAGCACTAGCGAGGACCCGGTTATCGGCCCCAGATGTGTCGCGAGCTGTTGTTGACTGGGTTGTCATGGAAGTGGTCGTCCTGACGACGCCGACAGGTTGTGGGGCGACAATTCTCTCCGGCTGTTGTAGACCAGAGTTATCCACCTTTTCCCTGCTGACCTCTACAGTGCTCTGCTGGAATGTTCTGGAGCCTGGGGTAAATGTGTGCGACCTTTGGACAGTGGACGCCCTCTTAAGGACGGATGTGATGATGTCTGCAGGTTTGGGTTCTGCCCTGGGCAGGTCTGGTGTGACATCTGCAGGTTTGTGCAGGGTTGATGTGACATCTACAGGTTTGTGCAGGGTTGACGTGACATCTGCAGGTTTGGGCAGGGTTGATGTGACATCTGCAGGTCTGGGCAGGGTTGATGTGACATCTGCAGGTCTGGGCAGGGTTGATGTGACATCTGCAGGTTTGTGCAGGGTTGCTGTGACATCTGCAGGTTTGTGCAGGGTTGATGTGACATCTGCAGGTCTGGGCAGGGTTGATGTGACATCTGCAGGTTTGTGCAGGGTTGCTGTGACATCTGCAGGTTTGTGCAGGGTTGATGTGACATCTGCAGGTCTGGGCAGGGTTGATGTGACATCTGCAGGTTTGTGCAGGGTTGCTGTGACATCTGCAGGTTTGTGCAGGGTTGATATGACATCTGCAGGTCTGGGCAGGGTTGATATGAGACCTGCAGGTCTGGGCAGGGTTGATGTGACATCTGCAGGTTTTGTCTCCGCCTTCTGCAGCATGGATGAGATGATGGACACAGGTGTTGGGTCGGAGAGTTTCTTGAAGACCCTCCTCACCTGTGGGGGCGCCACTGTCACCTGTTCCTCCTGAGGTGCTCTGGTTTCCACAGCCTTGAGAGCTGGTAGAAATTAGGGGGGTCATTTAATTATTAATTACCCGCTTTTATCTTTTAGATATATATAGATGTACAGGTATATTACCGAACATTTTTTCTTATATTATTGCAATTTTGAAAAAAAAATCACTAAAAGTGAAACGTAGGCCTATTTAACTTATAAAAGTATTGATGTACAGCATGCACAAGTTAGAGAGTTGATGGGTGCTAAGGTAACCACAAAATGAGGACCACTGCAGTAATGTGATCACATCCTCACCTTGAACTGTAAGCACACAGCCACACGACCTCTCGCCAACCACATTTCTGGCCACACACTCGTATCTTCCAGAATCTTCTACCCCAGTGGCCAACACCTCTAGTCTGGCCACCCCGTTGTTGTAGGAGTGAATGTAATTGTTGGTCATCCCCAGCATGGCCCCGTTTTTCTTCCAGGCCACCGTTGGCTGGGGAACACCTGACACCTCACACCTGAGCAGCACACCCTTCCCTGGGGTCGTGGTGACGTCCTGTAAGCTACAGGTGAAACTTGGGGGTGTGGTCACTGTAGGAACACAGTTAGACAAAATCAATGCACACTTTAATTCTGATGTGTTACATCGTGAACTGTAACAAAAATTACATAAGACAGCCAGAGCCAAATTAACGAGTCTTTTAAATGTGTATCTTACATATATATCCAAGGCCAAAGTTCTACAGAGTTGGACATTTGATTACCTGGGCTGACCAAAACATTGTCATCCTTTACAAACTGAGATTTGGACTACGATCATTGCCAGGGAAAGCTGTATCGTGCATATTCAAATCAATACCTTAAATGTCAGACTGTGGTTTTTGTTACAGAAGAATCTGTTCTATTTGCTTTTGAAAATGGAATAGCAACCATATAATTTTAAGTCATTTTAAAAGACGGCAGAGACAAAACAAATATTGACCTTGAACTGTGACAAAAACGTCCTGTGTGACCTTGCCCCCAGAATTCTCGGCCACGCACGTGTACCTCCCAGCGTCCTCTGCTCTCAGACCTGTAAGGTCAAGGTTGGCCTGGCGTCCATCGTAGGCGGTGCTAAAAATAAAATTAACCAATCAGGACTGTTTTATCCCTAATGTATCCAAATAATTTTTTTTTGGATTTAAAAAAAATAGTTACACCAATCAGCAAGCGTATGTATTATTTTAATATGCCATTTTGTTTTCAGTACAGGTCTAAAATCAAATAAAAGTCTAAAAGAAAACTCCTAGCCAACCTGAAGCTTAGGTCCTGTGGAAGGTCTTTACCTGAAGCTTAGTGGAAGGTCTTTACCTGAAGCTTAGTGGAAGGTCTTTACCTGAAGCTTAGTGGAAGGTCTTTACCTGAAGCTTAGTGGAAGGTCTTTACCTGAAGCTTAGTGGAAGGTCTTTACCTGAAGCTTAATGGAAGGTCTTTACCTGAAGCTTAGTGGAAGGTCTTTACCTGAAGCTTAGTGGAAGGTCTTTACCTGAAGCTTAGTGGAAGGTCTTTACCTGAAGCTTAGTGGAAGGTCTTTACCTGAAGCTTAGTGGAAGGTCTTTACCCGAAGCTTAGTGGAAGGTCTTTACCTGAAGCTTAGTGGAAGGTCTTTACCTGAAGCTTAGTGGAAGGTCTTTACCTGAAGCTTAGTGGAAGGTCTTTACCCGAAGCTTAGTGGAAGGTCTTTACCTGAAGCTTAGTGGAAGGTCTTTACCTGAAGCTTAGTGGAAGGTCTTTACCTGAAGCTTAGGTCCTGTGGAAGGTCTTTGCCGTCCTTCAACCAGAAGACGTTGGGTTCAGGTGACCCTACGACCTCACATTCCAAGATCAGACTCTCCCCGTCATACACGGTGGCGTTGGTCAGCTTGGTCAAGAACATGGGGACCACTGTACTCTCAGATCCACTGGCTGGTAGATAGGGAAATCAGGGAGTCTTGATGTTTAATTTATAAATAACTAGACAGGGGAAGTAACTTATACTGTATTTGTTTATCTTTTTAAATGAGTTATGTTCCTAAAATACAAGCCACCTAACATAAAAATTAATGGTCCATTTTTATGTCAGCATCATCGTAAAACCTACCCAGTGGAAACTGGGTTGGTTGTTTTTTCATTAGTAAAAAAAATTCCTAGACATTCCTTTTCACACGTACTTATCTTTATCAAATTCCTCCTTATATGGCGTTCTAGTACTTAAACCCGTTTATCAGTTTGACAATGATACCCCCCCCCCTCCAGTAAACCACGACCTACACCAAAAACTTCCGTATTCTAAAAGAGAGTGGCAACTCTGACAATGACCTTGAGCTTGACCTACCCTTGACAATAAGCTCGCACGACGAGGTTTGAACCCCAGCCTCGTTCTGGGCCAGACACGAGTACAGCCCCGCGTCATCAACGTACACGTCACTCATCTCCAGCCGAGCCTCGCGCCCGTCGAAGCTCTGTCTGGCATCCTGCGAGTGCTTCTGGGGCACGCCATTCTTCTGCCAGGTCACGCTGGTGGCCCCCGTCACGTGACACGACAGCAGGACAGAGTTGCCCTCGGCCACGGTGACGTCACACAGGCCCCTCTCGAAGACAGGTACGTTGTCCGGCCTCCCTGGGTGGAGTAGAGCTATGTAAGCACTGGGATTAGGGGCTGCTAAAGGGGGTGGGTGGGTGGGGGGGGGGGGGGAGAGAGCTGAGTATGTGAGCACTGGGATTAGGGGCTGGTAAAGGGGTGGGGGTGGAAAGGGTCGGTAAAGTAAGAGGTGATGACGGCAATTTGTTTATGTAAAACTACAGGTGAAAATTGGAGGTATGTAATGGAGGGGTGGTCTAATTTCAGACCTCTTTGGAAAAACGTAGACATTAAATTTTAACCAAAATAGCTGAAAATGAATTAGCAGTTTTTTTCTTTAAAAACTTGATCTGTTTAAATTCGTCAAACAGTGGTTAGGGGAAATTCCGAAGTAATTTTTAGCTGTGTAATTTGCTGTCATGCGACCAGAGGTCCTGAAATCGTGTTTGAGTTTTAATCTCTGGTCGTTTGATTGAGTCATGCATGGCAAACAGGCGTCTGCTAAAGAGCGGGTAAATCTTGACGGGCGTCACGTGGTATGTTTTTTCTTTTAATTAATTAAACACACATTTGTGGTCTAAATTTAGACATTCAAAATTTACATTTGAAAGGACTCAACACTAGCTACCGCCACCCAACCACCCTCCCACCCCCCTTTTTTTCATTCACTTCACAACCTCCAAGGTCGCTGGTTGATTCAGGCTAATTAATAGATGATATGATTTAACACGACCAGACAGGCATGAAACTAGGGATAGGCATGAATATGGGGGGGGGGGGGGGGGAGGGGGTGAGAAAAAAAAAAAGCCGCGATGAGTGGTCGAGTTTTTGTTACATCTCACAACTACACCACTCGACGTGCCATCGGTTACCTCCCTTCCAACCTCTCCTGTAGCGGTACCTCCCGTTACCTGTCTTCTAACTACAAGTGTCTTCTCATGGTGACATGACCCCCCACTACCCTCAACTAACTTTCTTATTGACATGGGCCCCCTTCGGTATACTTGATTTTTATGACATAACCTCTCGTGTTTTATATCAACCTAATTTTAATGACATAGCTCATGACTATCTATCTACTATTGATGACTTGCCCCCCCCCCCCCCTCTCTAACTACCACACACCTCAACTTATGTTTAAATACATTTAACTTTTATGTTGACACAACCCCTACTTTGCTTAAAATTAAAGACATGACCCCCAGTACCTGCTTTTGATGACATGACCCCCCGCACCAACATTTAATGACATGATCACCTGTACCTACTTTTGATTACATGACCCCTGTACCTACTTTTGATAACATGACCCCCCTGCACCTACTTTAGATGACATGACCCCTTGTACCCACTTTTGATGACATGACCCCCCTGTACCAACAGTTGATGACATGACCCCTGTACCTAATTTTGATGACATGACCCCCCTATACCTACTTTGACATGACCCCCTATACCTACTTTTGATGACATGATCCCCACATGTACCTACTTTTATAATGACAAGACCCCCCCTGAACCTACTTTTGATGACATGACCCCTGTACCTACTTTGATTACATGACCCCCCCCTGTACCTACTTTTGATGACATGACCCCCCCAGCACCTACATTTGATGACATGACCCCCCAGAATCTACTTTAGATGACATGACCCCCTGTACCCACTTTTGATGACATGACCCCCCTGTACCAACAGTTGATGACATGACCCCTGTACCTAATTTTGATGACATGACCCCCCCTGAACCTACTTTTGATGACATGACCCCTGTACCTACTTTTAATGACAAGACCCCCCCTGAACCTACTTTTGATGACATGACCCCTGTACCTACTTTGATTACATGACCCCCCTGTACCTACTTTTGATGACATGACCCCCCCAGCACCTACATTTGATGACATGACCCCCCAGCACCTACTTTTGATGACATGACCCCCCTGTACCTACTTTTGATGACATGACCCCCTGCACCTACTTTTGATGACATGACCCCCCCTGTACCTACTTTTGATGACATGACCCCCCAGCACCTACTTTTGATGACATGACCCCCCCTGTACCTACTTTTGATGACAAGACCCCCCTGAACCTACTTTTAATGACATGACCCCCCTGCACCTACTTTTGATGACAAGACCCCCCTGTACCAACAGTTGATGACATGACCCCTGTACCTAATTTTAATGACATGACCCCTGTACCTAATTTTAATGACATGACCCCTCCTGTACCTACTTTTGATGACATGACCCCCCTGCACCTACTTTTGATGACATGACCCCCCTGCACCTACTTTTGATGACATGACCCCCCTGCACCTACTTTTGATGACATGACCCCCCTGCACCTACTTTTGATGACATGACCCCCCCCCAGCACCTACTTTTGATGACATGACCTCCCTGCACCTACTTTTGATTACATGACCCCCCTGCACCTACTTTTGATGACATGACCCCCCCCCCAACACCTACTTTTGATGACATGACCCTCTGCACCTACTTTTGATGACATGACCCCCCTGTACCTACTTTTGATGACATGACCCCCCTGTACCTACTTTTGATGACATGACCCCCTGTACCTACTTTTGATGACCCCCTGTACCTACTTTTGATGACATGACCCCCCTGTACCTACTTTTGATGACATGACCCCCCTGTACCTACTTTTGATGACCCCCTGTACCTACTTTTGATGACATGACCCCCCTGTACCAACAGTTGATGACATGATCCCCCTGTACCAACAGTTGATGACATGACCCCCCTGTACCAACAGTTGATGACATGACCCCTGTACCTACTTTTGATGACCCCCTGTACCAACAGTTGATGACATGATCCCCCTGTACCAACAGTTGATGACATGATCCCCCTGTACCAACAGTTGATGACATGAACCCCCCTGTACCTACTTTTGATGACATCACCCCCCTGCACCTACTTTTGATGACGACTCTACACTGTGTCCTTGCCTCCCCCACCTGGTTCTGACCCACACAGGTGTACAGGGCGGTGTCGAAGGTGGTGGCGTCTGGAATGGTCAGCGTGGCCCTGCCGGTCAGCTCGTCGTAGCGGCCAATGTAAAGGTCAGCCTCTGTGAGCTCCTGACCGTCCTTGAACCAGATTATGTGGGGCGTGTCGGGGAATTTGATGCGGCACTCCAGGACGACCTGGCGCCCCTCTAGGGCGTCCATGTCCTTCAGGGCTTGGGATACTTCCGGCGGTCCTGTGGAAGTAATATGAGCTGTGGTAGTAGGACTCGGGACAAGAATAGGACTTAGGACTTAAGAATAGGACTTACAAGAACAGAGCAAGGGACGAACAGAAAGGACATAGGACATCAGAATAGAACTTAGGACAAAAGAACAGGACTCAGGACTTGAGAATAGGACATAACATAATATGATCCAGGACATATAAAAGGACAGGACTTAAGGATAACACATTAGACAAAAGAATATAACTTAGGGCATAATATAACATCAGGACATAGAAAAAAAATCAGATCTGTGGTAGGGCAAATGAGGCATAATATATTCAGACATTTAGCAAACAACAAGGGCAGATAATTATATATAACAGTGTGCTACATCAAGCAAGACCTTGCCTCACATTTATAACTGCGCCATGAAAAGCTAATTTAACTCCGTCAAACACAATATTTTACATTTCCGACAATCACAAATTTAAATTACCCGTAGATCTACAGAGAGACGACAGCGATAAAAATCATCACTTATGTAACAAAAGACGAACAAATAAAACTGATTGCATAACGAAAATTAAAATCGTGTATCAACACTGGGGCTATGTGTAGATTGTGTGGGCACGGAGCTTGGGTAAAGATGGAGCTTTAGGTCCCCGGGGCAGGTAGTAGAGAGAGGGGGGGGGGGGTAATTATGTTAAGTCAACTTCAAACAGAAGTTTATGAAAACTGCACGGCGGGACGTCTTGTGTAAATTTGGAAAAGGTTTCGCTGGGTTTAAATTAAAGGTCAACTCAACATAGATGCTTCACCTTTTTTTACATAATGGTTGATCCCATTAAGGCTAAGTACACTTTAACTTTTGGGTACACGGATGTGGTGAGGGGGGGGGGGGGTGGCAGATTTAGTAAAACTACCAACAGCAGACCTGCGATGTAATGTTATTACAAACGGCCATTACTTAAATGGGTAGTGTAAATGGGACAGTACCTGTTGTTACCTGCATCACAGGGGAGAGAAGCGTGACATGGAACACACTCACAAATTTAGAATTACTCATCATGAGGTGTCACATAAAAATATAGGTCCCGACTTGCATTCCTTTGATGGCAGTTTTTGAAACAGGTTCGACAACCCACGACTATATTTAACTTGCCTACAGCTAGTCCATTGAATAATTACATTCCTATTCTAAAACTCTACTACACTGAACACAAAACGTTTGAAATTGACGTAAAACAATTATTTGCGATTGTAAACAGATTGATATTAATGGGACGCAATCGTGAAATAGTAGATAATCCAAGGACAGACTAGCACAGAAGACTACCCTAGACCATGTCAACCCCTGTAGGATGACGGAGAGTTTAAATAAGCAAAGGATCAGACCAAAAGGTGGACGTGATGTCCAGACGTGGTCAGGGATTAGGGCCAGACCAACCCTGTGACTTCCTTCTCAAAGTTTTTGTTCTGGACATCAACAAAACCAAAGATTGTTTACACAACTACCGGCTTGGTAATGTTGTGTGCACCAGTTCTGCTGAGTTAGCTAGATCAAACTTTCAAATCATATGCTCATACAGAATATAATTTAGATTTTGAGTTAGATTCGATGAAGAATGAGAGAAAATCGATTGAACTGTAGTTACAATCGACAGGACTAGAGACTACAGGGAGGTCAAGAGATCTGGAGATTTGCAATGCTCGTTCTAACTTTTTGAACACATTTAACTCAAGGGGGTCAGGTTTGACAGGAGAAGTGGTCTTTTTTATTTAGTCTAGAATTTAGTCTTCTCACTTCTCAATACTAGGACATGTACTAATTATGGCTGAGTCGGCGCACAAGTTCATGAAATGAAAGTACCGACATAATAACTAAAGTACTCAATAATAAAAAGCTTCTGAACCAAGGGACAGACATATAAGAAAAATATGACAATATATTAGTCCGTATGAAATTTGAAACTATTAAAGGAACAAAAAATTGATATAATGATAATAGAAAATCTAATAATAATCTATAAAGACAACAGTTTTGGCTTACCTGTAAGGTGTAGCTGTTTATTGGAGCTGGCTACTTCCGGTCTAGGAATGGCTTCAGCGGGTGTGTCTTCCTCATCAGCGAAAGGGAGATCATCCACAGACTGCACGGACGATAATCCATTGACAGTTTTAGCATCCTCTAGGTTGACCCGAGTGACGACCTTGTCGCCCCACGACTGACCTTGACTGACCGACTTGTTATCCGTCTCCACAGTGACGTCATGCTCCACCGTCTCGCCCCCCTCCTTGTCCCTCCGGGTCCGTGTCGTGTACTCCCTCCGTGTGAAGTAGTTAGAGCCCCTGGAGGTGATCCTCTTCTTGGTGTGGACGACGCCCGTCTCTTCAATCACGGCACCCCCCGGGGACACCATCGTCTTCTTGACGATCTTGTCTTTTAGTTCCTCGTCCGCGTTACTGGGCGTGCGCTGTTTTTTGGTGCGCACCGTGATGACGCGGTTCTGGTTCTCGTCAGCCGCACCGGCCTGCATCGTGATGGTCCCGTCCTCCTCCTTGTTCACGTGGAAGGTGCGCACCCCAGGCGCGGGGTGGGGCGTGGGTTGGGGCGCGGTGACAAGTTGTAGGGTGGAGGTTGACTTCATGACAATGTTGTTGTTGTTGATGACTTCCGCGTCGGTGTCCATTGTTTTCGATCCCGGCTCGATGGAGTTTTCGCCCGTCATTGTCGACGTGTGGTCAACTGCTGAGACTGTTGTAAGATAAAATGAAATTATTGACCAGGACATTGGATTAGGGTCTTTCAGATTGACATGTTTTTATTACAGGTGGTCTTTTCTTTGAGAGACTTGAAGACAAAAATGAAAAAATTAAAATAACCCAACCATTATTATTGATCTTCTTAATATATATATTTGAAAGGATTGAACCTGTATTTACCAAAGTAATGTCCGGGAGGGGGGGGGGGGGGAGAGAGAGATTAAGTATCGATTGTTAGGTTACCTCTAAGCTTCAATACAGCTGAGGTGTGTAGCAGACGTATGTCTGCACGTCCAGAGTTTACAAGACTCACCTGAGTGTTGGGCAACAGGTGACGGTAAACTTGAACCAGGTGAGACGACAGGTGTTAACTCTACATCCTCCTGGGGAGATAATACCCAAAATAAATTAGTTTTTTTTTCTTCTAATCTTGAATCAAGGTTAGACAAAAATAATTTTAAAGATTAATTGGTTTCCTAAATAAGAATTTAAAAAAACGTATGTAAAATGAGTGCATTTTTTTATATACAAAACACAAACATAATGTAGAAGAATATTTCCAGCAAAAATAAAATTTTGTTTAGTAAACTAATTATTTTTAAAACATATTTTAGAAATATTCGCTGCGAGATACCACGAGATTTATAGAAACAACGAGATACCACGAGATTTATAGAAACAACGAGATACCACGAGATTTATAGAAACAACGAGATACCACGAGATTTATAGAAACAACGAGATACCACGAGATTTATAGAAACAACGAGATACCAAGAGATTTATAGAAACAACGAGATACCAAGAGATTTATAGAAACAACGAGATACCACGAGATTTATAGCCCAGTTTGTCCAAGGATTAAGTTAATCGTCTGACAGAAAAGGTGATGGTTTTCCCGTGTCACGTGATGGATGGTTTTGTTAATGACCTGATCTTGGTGACTGTTGGTGACCTGATCTTGGTGACGGTTGGGTCGCGGCCCAGGGTACGGGGAGATTTGATCCAGCGACCTCTTGCTGTGGACGTTTGGATACAACATCTGGGTTCAGTTTTTTTTATTAATGACAGACGGCGTCCAACAAAAGTTTGTTGAATGACAGACGGCGTCCAACAAAAGTTTGTTGAATGACAGACAGAGGGCAGGCGCGCATGACAAAAGACTGACAAAACAATGACAGATAAACACAACTGTCAGTG
The DNA here is from genome assembly GCF_028476545.2 of Physella acuta. Lineage (NCBI taxonomy): Eukaryota > Metazoa > Mollusca > Gastropoda > Physidae > Physella > Physella acuta. Next base: position 18,793 of record NW_026732632.1, on the reverse strand, counting down.
CGAAGTTTAAAAAAGATCTACATTCTACGAAAGTGGTTCAGGTTTGATTGTTTTTAATCCAACAATAAAAATTATTCTCATGTAAGAACCTGAATAGGCTAGCCATACATAGGTTGACATGAGTGTGGCATATGTCGGTTAAACTTTTCACGTGTTTATGTGTAGAAGTGGGGGGAGGGTGGTATGTCACATACGCCGAATGTTTTGTATGTATGGATAAAACTCACCCGGTCTTGATGTTGAAGTTTCAATTGAAAGTTAATTTCATTTCGACAAAAGAAGGCTAATGTTAGTAGTTTTTGTGGAAGAAATCCAGTGCTATACCCCCCCCCCACACACACACACATAATAAAACAAAGAATTAATTTTACTGGTGCTAGTTTTATATTGTACAGATCCCCTCATCAAATCAAAATTGTTCGCTAGAGAGATAAAGTCTGAGAACCTCTTTGTGTGTGTGTGTGGGGGGGGGGGGGGGGTCTTATATAAGCAGACGGCCAGTGTATACCCCTGATAGATACCGAAACAACTCTTTCCTTCAAGGGAAGATAACTCAAGGGTTTGAATAATCTTCAAAGGGATTTTTTTGAAGTGGCCAGGTTTTCGTTTACAAGAGAAGCCAAAAAAAAACAAAACAATCCATGATTTTTGTACAGCCGATTTTTTTTCTTTCTTTTACAATGTCGCGTTGTGGCTAATTATGTCTTCGGTCTGTTTGCCAGTTTGAAACCTATGTTGTTCCAGGTTTTTGTCTAAAATGTAATGCTTTAAAACCTGTCAGCTCCCTTTCCAAAACAAAATATCCAACTGCCAAATGAACATGACTAAATCAAGCAGACACCGTGGGAAAATGTACTGGGAATTAATTTAATACGACACCGTCTGTTTGTGTCATATAAACAGACAGGTTAGGTTTGTGTGACATGAAAAAATACGTGTGTATGGGTGTATGTTGTAGTTAGGCTTCTAGTGAGCTGACCAGCCAAGCAGAGGCGTAGCTAGGGGAGGGCGGGGAGGGCGGCCGCCCCGGGCGCCGACCCTACGGGGGGCGCCAAAAGGGGTAGAAAAAAATAATTAAAAGCTCATTTTAAGCTGCAGTTTTGAATTATAAACAGTCAAAGTAAAAAAATTTAACGGCTGAGAGCCTTTGCATACTGATTTAACTGTTTTCTACCTTGATTGTGTAACTGTAAAACGTATATCTTTAAGAAACCGTGACCGGAAAAACCGCTTTCCAGCTTTCCTAGATGGGGGGGGGGCGCTTTTTCGAAGACTAAAATCGGAAAAATTCACACCGGATTAAGGAATAAATAACCGATATCACTCAGAAAAGAAACCCATTGAACTAAAGCGTATTTTACGATTGTGTAACATAAAAAAAAGTTAGTGACGTTTAAGAATCCGCTCTACCATTTTTGTCCAAGATGGTGGGGTGCCTTTTCACAAAAAAAAAAAAACCCGCAGGATTTGTACTGGATCGGTTGCTAGATAACTCTTTTAACACTTAGAAAAGAAATGTATTGTATTAACACTTAATGTACGATTTCACTACCCAGTTTTGCTAAGTAATAGCGCGAATAGTTCTTTGTACGATTCTTACGATTCTCTCAACTTCATCGTGATAGATCAGATACTTTTACTTGATTGCATTACATCTTGCCTGGATCACTGCATTAAAGAGAAATAAATATAATAGATTCTTGTATCGCTATCCGATGCGGGTGGATGGGAAGCGACACTCTTTGCCAAAATGTTAAGAGAGAAGAAAATTAGTATATTGTACTGATTATTACTTTGTTCAACCTAACTGATAATTCAAAATTGCAATATTGGCCTACTATTATCGACATTGTTCTGAAGACACGACCAAAAGTAGACCAAATAAGGCTTGCACCTTCTACAAAATACACTCGAAAGCAGTGGTTCTTAACTTTTTGGAGTACCAAACCCTACCAGTTTCAATCATCGAACACTTTTTAATAGTTGTATCGTCCACACCGACAAAATCCGATCGTGAATCTTATGAGCCGGGTGTCTGTCTTGACCTCCGCGAAAGCCCTGAGACTGAATTACCGGACCTCTCGGGTTCGATGGAGCCCACTGTTCTAAGCTCTTTTGATTTTCTACTTTTTATTTGTTTCGGCGTCTTATGGGGAATTTAATTGGCGTCCAGTGAAATTTTAGGGAACGATAATAAGCGTAATTGTTAATTTTTTTCCAGACTGTCGCACACACAAACACACGCATATGTATATATATATATATATATATATATATATATATATATATATATATATACATATATATATATATATATATATATATATATACATATATATATATATATACATATATATATATATATATATATGGGGGGCGCCAAACTGAATGTTCGCCCCGGGCGCCGGGAGGGGTCGCTACGCCTCTGCAGCCAAGTGGCACAACTCGGCTCGTTAATATGTTAATTAATTAGTACAATTAGTTATATAAAAAAAGAATTAGGTAAAGATGAATATAAAGTACATAAACATTTATCTTTTTTTTTTTTACAATATACCAACTGAACACTTGGTTATAACCAGCCTACCATGAACCTTCAGACCTTGTCCAGCCAAGGCCCCACGCACAAAGCTCGGTCTTTCAATAGATCCACCACACATGTTGTTTGTACCCCTGGGTCATGTCCCGGCACTGTCTACATGTGCCACGCCCATCTCAGCGTGTGAGCCGACATAGATTGTTTCCGTGTGATGTGTGGATCTTAGGCCTACAACTGTCAGTAGCGGGACACGGGCAAGGAGCATCTCTTAGATCACAAAAATCTCCTGGACACGACTGGACAACGGCAATCTCCTGGACACGACTGGACAACGGAAATGTCCACCAACTACAGCCTAGTTAAGCTGTATTCGATTATTGGGTAAAAAAAAAAAACAAAAAAAAAACATAAGCTTACAATCATTCAACGATCAAACGTGCATGTCTTTTATAGATGGATATTCTTTTTAGTTTGGGATTCTATGTGTTTTAAATACGTTAAACATTCCACACGAATTAGTATGGTATAACACACATTTAAATAAATAACAGACGTAGAATTCTATTTGAATTAACAACTATTAAAAGTTTTAAGTGGGTTAAAAAAAAAGTGGCAATTAGTGTATTAATTAATTAATCTTCCTACAGGTAGCTCCTCGTACCATGACGTCTAACCACCTGCCCTAACCGGTTAACCCACACCTAACCAGGTGTACCCGTATGGCGGTGGTGGTTGGTGTGGGGAAGTTCTCTGGCGGTGGTGGTTGGTGTGGGGACTTTGGCAGACGTCACCTCATTTATCAACACCAGGTCATACCATGCAAGCACGAATGTTTTGCTTTTCATTACAAATTTTGATGTCGCAGTTGCAGTGGCGGTTTTTTTGGGTGGGGGGGGGGGGGGGGGGGGTACTATTACGTGGTCGTTAGTCTTGCGAAAAAAAAAACATGTAATGATTTTAACGAAGCCACGTTACGTTAAGACAGGTAGGCGAGAACGACATGAACACACCTGTTAGATCTGCTGATATTTCAGACGACTGTATGGTAGGCAGTTGATGAATCTGTTCATTGAACAACACGCCACAAAACACCAGCGTTGGGTTACAATGTCAATCTTGTCCGCGGCGATGTCGAGGGCTTTTGATTCACGAGTTGGATGTCAGGGCCGGGTGTATCAAAGCTCCCCTCGTGGCGTGCTGTATCATCCCAGGCCGGGCTCTAGTCGGCCCAGAGGTCAATTGGTCACATGATACCCGGCCGCGGCATGAATGAAATGTGGGCGTGGCTTCGTCTGGCAGTATATCAATGAAGTCATTCAACCATTTTTTTGCGTCGAATTTTCTTATCGGGTGTAAAAACTCTGATGAAATGTTACTGTTACACTGAGCGCCACCTGGTGACACGAACTGTTACACGAATGGCCGCTAACGTTCTAAACTGACCAGGGTCGATTGGTACATTCAGACCTCATCGACGTGAGTTCCTGGCTTATCTAATCTTGTGGGTGGGAGGTGTGGGGGCGTGAGAGGGGGTGACAGCAGCGGCATATACAACGGTGTGCTAGCACCTGCCAACACACTACAGTTACGTCAAACCTAATACGTCAAAAATAATACGTCCACCAACCTTATACATCCAACCTAATACCGCAAACCTAATACGTCCAACCTAATACGTCCAACTTACTACGTCAACCCTTTACTAATTCTACATAATGCTTACATATACTCTAAACCACATCCTAATAACATAGGCACGAGAAAAGTTATAATCAATTTATGTAATACATCACTGCGATTTCTGGTGTTTATTTTCGCTGGTCAGTTAATGGACAGTTAAGTAACTTAAATATTTCGGTTCATTGTAAAATATCGGCCAATCTTAATATCGTACGTTATAACCAGGTCAGCTTATTAGAACACGTGATAACCGTAAGTAAACAGACACAGGCACCAAACGTAACCTCAGTTTTAACACAAACCTTGAGGCTAACGTTATGTCTTAATGTAGCTCTGATGTGTAACATAGTTTTATAACATAGCTGTATGTAATAGAACCCGCTTGATACGACCGTCTATAACAGCGAAGACACACAAGGTAGGCCGGTTAGTCGGTCTAACTCAACATCTGGCGTATAAAAACAACAACAACCAATTTAAGATGACAACCAATGCTATTTAAAACGTGGCCTTAATTAGTCTGATGATTGTAAATTACTACATTAGGTAACTTCAAAGCTGTAATTAATAGATTCTAATTAGCTGTAACACGGATAAATATGCAGGCGGTCGTATGGTAATTAAATATTTAATTAAATGTTTTAATTATTATTGTCATGCGCTGGCCAGAACATAAGGTTTTAATGTCTCTGTTTAACAAGGTTCTATCAGCCAAACGTAACGATACTGAATACACGTATTAATCTATACATTCTCACACACACAAATATTTTTATTAAGCACGACCGTTAGTAATGATTAGATCTCAGTGTTTAACTCACCACGTCGTCGCTGAGATGAAATGTCCGCAGAGATAATCCGTGTTTACATCACATGTGTTTGGGTGAGATAACTTGTACGTCACTGTATGCGAGAGTTACGTCCCACTACTGCCATCCTACGCGAGGATGGTCGACGCTAACATTGTGAGGTGAGAGGCCGAGTGCCCGCACCTTAAAACTATTCGCCGAATAATCTACTCCCCCCCCCCCCCTCCTCGTCACTTCAAAAAAGTAGGTAAACACATCCCCAGTTGGATGTTTTAGTTTTTAAAAATGTAACCGAATTTCACATACGGCGGTTTAAAAAAAAACAACTTGACAGTTGAAAATCTTGTCACCGGTATGTAACAATATCTGGTCAGTCATGCGTGAAATGTATTTGTGATGGTATAGTTTGGTTCGTAGCGACGGGGGACAAATTTTTTTAGAGGTCTTACAGTTGCAGGAAGCATCTACACTAGCTGTAAACTTGACCCCGGTGACCTTCACCCCCAGCAGGCCCCCATCAGCAACGTTCGCGCCTAACCCCTAGATCCCCCCCCCCCTCAGGTAACTGATAACGACGACACAGCAGATAGCAGACTAACGAGGTACGGGAGGGGGATCGTTGTGTCGTCGGGTCCGTTCAGATGTTGTTAGGGTCACGTCTGCTGATGGTGTGGGGGTGGGAGAAAATATGCCAGAAGATACGGCACACCTGGAGGGTGACATAGGTTCAATCACACCTGAAAGGTGATATAGGTTCAATCACACCTGAAAGGTGATATAGGTTCAATCACACCTGAAAAGTGATATAGGTTCAATCACACCTTAAAGGTGACATAGGTTCAATCTCACCTGAAGGGTGACATAGGTTCAATCTCACCTGAAGGGTGACATAGGTTCAATCTCACCTGAAGGGTGACATAGGTTCAATCACACCAGAAGGGTGACATAGGTTCAATCACACCTTAAAAGTGACATAGGTTCAATCTGGTGTAATTAAGGGTTAGGGGTTCACTTGATTATGACTGTCGGTTTAAACCCCCCCCCCCTCCCCCCAACGGAGTCTCTGAATTTTTCCCCCGTCTAAAGCACTAATAAAAAACTAGATGAGTCGAATGATAACTGTTACAGAAGTAATATTTTTAAAAATTTGAATCTTACTATTTAAACTGTGACTCCTTTAGCTCCATGACTCCATACAATGTGACTCCCCTATACCACGTGACGTCAAAACTGTATCTTCATGGATTTTGTGACTCCTCTGGATCTGTGACAATCTGTTTGCCCCCCCCCCCCATGTTAGTAAAAATTGTTACACTGTTAAAAAAACCACCACAACAGACCCCCCCCCCCCCATCCCCACCATAATAGACGTCCCACTGAGCTCCCACTAGGTGGCGCTACAGGTCCCGTCATCTTACGGTAAAAACAAACTGCCGGTTTTTGGTGCAGACGTCAGATCGTCTGCCCGGGATGTGGAGTTTAATTTAATTTGCATAAACCAATTTTGACAGTCGTGTGCGTTTTTGGCGGATAAAAAAAACTAGAATATGAAAAGCTGAAAAAGAATGTTTTACTATATAGTTGACTTAGAAGCAAGTTTTATGGTCTGGGAGCTTTGTGATGGGAGTCCTTTGTCGGTGTACAAGTCTCGGGGCACACCCCCCCCCCCCAACCAGCGCCCCAATTAAGTCGATCCATCAGTTATATCAACTTTTAAATGTAGAATCAATATCAGGAACAGTGGTGGACGTTGGTGTTAGGGTCAGTGATAGGGCTCTGGTTAGTGTTATAATTACAGTCGTTAAAATATCCGGACAGGTGTCCAGCGAGAGACCAGTGGTTTATTTACCACAGTTTGTCAGCTGCACCCCCCCCCCCAACACACACACACCACGTTCAACTATTTGCACGCAGACGTCACCAGTCAAAAGTTGAATTTATTGAATGGGATGCGGGTTGTCATGTTAGGAATCAAAAAATCATGTAACGAAACAAATGTTTAATTGCAAGTTAAGGGTCAAATTAGGGTTAAAACAACCTTACCTTCTTCAGGTAGACAGCTACTGTCCGACTAGAGACAAACTTACATCATACACCTGACCAACTGACCTTAGACAGCCACTAACCAGAGACCTGTCTGACTGACCTTAGACAGCCACTAACCAGAGACCTTAGACGGCCACTAACCAGAGACCTTAGACGGCCACTAACCAGAGACCTTAAACTGCCACTAACCAGAGACCTTAAGCTGCCACTAACCAGAGACCTTAAACTGCCACTAACCAGAGACCTGTCTGACTGACCTTAGACAGCCACTAACCAGAGACCTTAGACGGCCACTAACCAGAGACCTTAGACGGCCACTAACCAGAGACCTTAAACTGCCACTAACCAGAGACCTTAAACTGCCACTAACCAGAGACCTTAAGCTGCCACTAACCAGAGACCTTAAGCTGCCACTAACCAGAGACCTTAAGCTGCCACTAACCAGAGACCTTAAACTGCCACTGACCAGAGACCTTAGACGGCTACTAACCAGAGACCTTAGACGGCCACTAACCAGAGACCTTAAACTGCCACTAACCAGAGACCTTAAACTGCCACTAACCAGAGACCTTAAGCTGCCACTAACCAGAGACCTTAAGCTGCCACTAACCAGAGCCCTTAAACTGCCACTAACCAGAGACCTTATACTGCCACTAACCAGAGACCTTAAACTGCCACTAACCAGAGACCTTAAACTGCCACTGACCAGAGACCTTAAACTGCCACTAACCAGAGACCTTAAGCTGCCACTAACCAGAGACCTTAAGCTGCCACTAACCAGAGACCTTAAACTGCCACTAACCAGAGACCTTAAACTGCCACTAACCAGAGACCTTAAACTGCCACTAACCAGAGACCTTATACTGCCACTAACCAGAGACCTTAAACTGCCACTAACCAGAGACCTTAAACTGCCACTGACCAGAGACCTTAAACTGCCACTAACCAGAGACCTTAAGCTGCCACTAACCAGAGACCTTAAGCTGCCACTAACCAGAGACCTTAAACTGCCACTAACCAGAGACCTTAAACTGCCACTAACCAGAGACCTTAAGCTGCCACTAACCAGACCTAACATGATAGAAACACCCCTCTGCCCTCGGTAAATAATTAGAGTAGAAACGCGGTGACCCCTGACCTCTAAGATTTAATGCAAGACTTCACATTCGGGTTGTTGGCTTGTAGGTCGGCCTGGACACACTTGACAGACGACACCCCCCCCCCCCCACACACACACACTTGACAGACGACACAACCCCCCCCCCCCTTCCTTATCTAGCGGGTCAACAGTTTGTAATGGGACAGAGATATATTTCCGTGGAGCCAACAGTATGTACGTGGGGGGGGGGGGAGTTTTTCTGCTCAGTCATTCTAATTAGGGGAGGGAGGAGAAGGGAGGGAGAGGGGTGAGGGAGGAGAGGGGAAAATATACGAAGAAATAATGGGGGGGGGGAGATGGGGGAATTAAAAAAAACGTAACCTTACTCAATTAGCATTCTAAATTTGTAATAAACCATGGGATGGGGTCTGTTAAATTACGCACTAATTGAACATATTTCAAATAATTTAAACGTTGCGACAATAAATACAACAGTTGTATAGTTTGATACAACAATACAACAACTAGAGTATAGCTCTACACAACAATACAGAATGGTATAGGCTCATTAATTAGGGCAGAATAGCGTCACTTAGTTACCATGTTAGAGACATGAATCCGTCGCGATTCCGACTAACCCTAAGCTAAGACTAACTATTAGCAAGACTAAGAAAGGTTAAGAAATGTATGGGGAAATGATCCAATGGGCTGGTAGATTTTGTTGAATGAACTTGTTTCATTCATTACACGGTCATGAGAACTTTGGCGAAGCTAGCACTTGAGTTGTGATGTATCGTTAGGGGAACTAATAGTCTCAAGTAGTTCATAAGTTACTTCCCTTATTATACACAGTGTAGGTGGGTAGTACGTCATAACTTGACCTTTCAACTCTTGACAAAAACATAAACGTAAACACTACATGTGTTTCACGGAGTATGGCTATATTTAGTTAGATTAGGTTTATGAAATGGAGATGTGTTGTGGTAGTTTTAAAACACGTGTTAGCAAAACATATTCTGCTTATCAGAATGTATATAACATCTTAAAAAAAAAAAATCTATTTAATTTTTTAGCTTGGTGCTGTTCAGGTTCACCTACTTGCACATTTTGCACGAATGTAGCGCCTGTAGGCAGTGTATTAAGGTCCTACATTAAGGTCCTACATTAGGGTCCAACATCATTAAGATTTATCGTCTGTGCACTATTGAGTTCACCTTGTCATAGGGGACTGAGGATGGGGGTGGGGGTGTTGTCGTCAAACTGTCGGTGTTCACTGAGGCGCAGACAACAGGTCCCAACCTGTCAATACGAGATCAGCCGCTAGCTACCGCTGTAACTACCAGTTAGCCGCTAGCTACCGCTGTAACCACCAGTTAGCCGCTAGCTACCGTTGTAACCACCAGTTAGCCGCTAGCTACCGTTGTAACCACCAGTTAGCCGCTAGCTACCGTTGTAACCACCAGTTAGGGCCTTCAACTTTTGCTTGACGTCTGCTTGAGGTTAGTGTGGAGGATAAGACATTGTTCAAGTTGACGGACAGACGAAATGGTCAATTTGACAGACAGACGAAATGGTCAATTTGACAGACAGACGAAATGGTCAATTTGACAGACAGACGAAATGGTCAATTTGACAGACAGACGAAATGGTCAATTTGACAGACAGACGAAATGGTCAATTTGACAGACAGACGAAATGGTCAATTTGACAGACAGACGAAATGGTCAATTTGACAGACAGACGAAATGGTCAATTTGACAGACAGACGAAATGGTCAATTTGACAGACAGACGAAATGGTCAATTTGACGGACATACGAAATGGTCAATTTGACGGACAAATGAGCTGTGCATTTGACAGATAGGCGAAATGTTCACTATGACAGATGAGCTGTTGAAATAGACGGACATGTGTAATGTTCCAATTGACAAATTGCCAGTTTATCGGTTAGAGTAGAGATTACTGCTATCTCTAACAACGTTGTTTGCACGGGCGGGGTGGGTTATACCAAGACTCGTTATCTTCACCCGGCCCTCGGCTAGGCTCGGATCTAAAATTGTGAATCAATATTTTGATCGCAACCAGTTACCATCATAAATTGTGTAGACCCACATCAATCAGTTACCATCATAAATTGTGTAGACCCACATCAACCAGTTACCATCATAAATTGTGTAGACCCACATCAACCAGTTACCATCATAAATTGTGTAGACCCACATCAACCAGTTACCATCATAAATTGTGTAGACCCACATCAACCAGTTACCATCATAAATTGTGTAGACCCACATCAACCAGTTACCATCATAAATTGTGTAGACCCACATCAACCAGTTACCATCATAAATTGTGTAGACCCACATCAATCAGTTACCATCATAAATTGTGTAGACCCACATCAACCAGTTACCATCATAAATTGTGTAGACCCACATCAACCAGTTACCATCATAAATTGTGTAGACCCACATCAACCAGTTAACATCATAAATTGTGTAGACCCACATCAACTAGTTACCATCATAAATTGTGTAGACCCACATCAATCAGTTACCATCATAAATTGTGTAGACCCACATCAACCAGTTACCATCATAAATTGTGTAGACCCACATCAACCAGTTACCATCATAAATTGTGTAGACCCACATCAATCAGTTACCATCATAAATTGTGTAGACCCACATCAACCAGTTACCATCATAAATTGTGTAGACCCACATCAATCAGTTACCATCATAAATTGTGTAGACCCACATCAACCAGTTACCATCATAAATTGTGTAGACCCACATCAATCAGTTACCATCATAAATTGTGTAGACCCACATCAACCAGTTACCATCATAAATTGTGTAGACCCACATCAACCAGTTACCATCATAAATTGTGTAGACCCACATCAACCAGTTACCATCATAAATTGTGTAGACCCACATCAACCAGTTACCATCATAAATTGTGTAGACCCACATCAATCAGTTACCATCATAAATTGTGTAGACCCACATCAACCAGTTACCATCATAAATTGTGTAGACCCACATCAACCAGTTACCATCATAAATTGTGTAGACCCACATCAACCAGTTACCATCATAAATTGTGTAGACACGTATGAATGATTGCAGGTCGCACGACAAATATTGTTTTATTAAAGTGTTAAACGGCTAGACACATTTGGATGTTTGAGTAGTGGCTGTAAGAGGCATGCAGACAACTGAGGTGACAGTAGTAGTAAGCGTGTCAAAACATGGGTGTAATCTTCCTAGTTGACCGCTGGTCAGTTCAACTCCAGCTGGTGCCACATGACGATACGAGGGACTGGGTCAGGAAATAGACATGTCCCTGACGTCCAGGTAACCAGAGAGTCGTTCACCCAGGTGTGGGTCATGGTCAGGTGTGGCTCGTGCTCTGGTATGTGGGATGACCTTGACTTTACAGGTCTTACCTCTCCTGGGTCATTTCTGCCCTCTCATATGTCAGTTACCGTCATTCGATACGATTTAACTAGCAAAGATGCAGTATAGAGAGCTAAACGAGGCCAGAATAACATACATTGTTCTTACAGTAACGTAACAGTAACTTTACAGTACCGTTACTGTAACTTTAAATTAACTGGTTGTGAACGGCCGTATGATCTAGAACAAGCATACGATTTTTTAAAAACATGTCTAAAAATTTAAAACTTTGATAAGATCAGCTAAAATAAAAAGTTAGGAAGATCAAGAAATAAAGAAAAAAAAAATGTTTACCTTAACAGAATGTCCAGTGAAGGTATCCTCCAAACTGACCACAATGTCGCCACTCGGCACTGTGTCGGTCATTGAAGTCGGCTTCAGGGTTACTTCCGGGGTCACGGCTTGTTTTTGGGTATCCTGGTGATCACGTGGGGTAGAATCTAGAACTGTTGTTACAGCTAGTTGGTCGAGGTTAAATATAGAATCCGTGACGTCAATGTCCTCAGATGGAACAACATCGTGATGCGAGTTCTTCATTGGTGACTCGTTTCCTGTCGGAAGTGACGTAGATGTCTGTTTAGGACGGTGCGGCGTGCTGGCGCACGAGCCAGACGAGCCGTCACTGAGGGCCAGAATGTCGTCGTTATCGCTGAGGTCAATGTCCGACACGGTGCCCTCCGAGTTGCTGATCTTGTCCAGGTCGTCCAGCAGACTGCTGAACGCCTGCTCGATCCTGGCCGCCTCCATCTTGTTGTAGATCTCGGAGTGGCGACGTTTGGGCTGGGTGTCGTCTGCTGCGGCGTCCAACAGCTGCAGGTTGGGGCTCAGCCCGTACACCGGGGCGGAGAAGCGCATCCGTCGGGCGGCCAGCGCCTCCTGGTTGACGGGCTTTCTGGAGTCTAGGTCAGCCAGCTGGTCAGCGGCTTCCGCCTGGTGGATGGAGTAGTCATGGTGCCACGGGCTGGGGGCCGGCTCGTCAGGGTGACTGGTCAGCTCGTCAGGGTGACCGGTCAGCTCGTCATGGTGACCGGTCACCTCGCTAGATGCCTGACCGGTCCTGTCGCCAGTATCACCGGTCCTGCTGTTGAACTCGGTCTCAAGTGTCGACTCCACCCCCGGCATGGCCACGGCGACCCGGCGGGCTCGCGGCGCCCCTGGTTTGGACGACTCGCTGGTCTCGTCTATCTTGTCCAGGACGGTGAAGTCGGGCCGGAACCTGTCCGGGCGGGACAGCCGGGACTCGGTCAGACTCCGGCCAACCGGACGACCTCTGGACAACGTGGTTTTTGGTTCGACTGTTTCAGTGGGAGAATCGGTTTCTGGAACTAAACCCTCGCCAGGGTCTCGGTAATCTACGTCACTGCTTACGTCACTTTGCTCTGATTCTATCGCTAGCTTTGAGATGTCTTGACACTCAGGGGGAGCTGTCATTGCCGGAAGTACAGACATATGACCTTGAACTACCTCCCCAGTGTGTTGGTTGCCAGAAAGATCTGATATAGCCTCTTTAGTACTGTGAACAGTGACGTCAGTCCTGAGGTCTACAGAGGGAGGCAACTCGTGTCTTACATGCGAGTGTAAACTCTGAGTTCTCGTGACTCTAGAGCCCTCCACCTGCCCCTCCATTTTGTCCAGGTAATTTCCCATTTTAGAAAAGTTGTCGGTAATAGCATGGATGAGTTGCACTGACCTCATCGGCTCTGAACTTCTCTGAGGCGTGACGGCGCTCAAACCCAGACCTAGCCTAATCTCGTCAGCTGATGGTCTGGTTAGCTCTACTTGATCTGACCTCACCTCCGTTGTGAGCTTAGAGAAATCGTTGAAGTCTGACGCAAGTAATTTACCGTTGGTGTCTTTGTGAGCAGAGTAACTGCCCTTGTTGTCTACTTGCACGAGTGAGTTGGTATGATGCTGGGTCAGACCGAGGCGGTCGTCGTGTTGTCTTGTTCTGTCGACAGACATTCGCTCATCGTTTCCGGTTGTGTGGTTTTCCTGCTGTGACGTCATGATGGACGTCTTTTTAAAACTTTCTACAGGCTGTGGGGAGTTTTGGGGCGATGATTGTCTGACGTTATCATGATTGAGTGATTGTCTGATCGTATCTGGGGTCAGGGATTGTCTCACGGTGTCTGGGGTCAGTGATTGTCTCTTGACGTAACCAGATGATTCTAGAATCTGCTGCCGACTCTCCCGGTATTTTTCCGACCCCAGAGATTCGCGTCTCGTGGTGTCGGACACGGAGGGTCTAGAACCCGCTGCCGAGTCAGGGAACCGGAAGACTCCATCGCTTCTTGGCGTGAAGACGGAGCTTGGCGTCACTTCCGGTTGACCATCTGAGTGTGCAGACGACAGCGAAATCTTGACGTCCGGGTTAAAACTGGCCCGTCTGTTCTCCAGTCGCGCCCTCACCTCCTCAAGGACCCGGGATGACTCGTCTATGAGGGGGTCAGTCTTGGGGATCGAGCCATCAGTTTTGGGGGTGTAGCCATCTTCATAACTTCCATGCGTTAAGGCAGCGTCAGAGTGGACGGAGGAGCGAAGACCTTGATGAGGTAGAGAGGGTGAAGTGGCAGGCTTGGTGGTCAAGCCTTTGTCGTGGTGGCCTAAGGTCCGGTCGTAGCTACTGTGACTGTAGTGGCTTAGGGCGGGGTTCGAATCCTCACTGTGAGCCGTGAGGGCTGACCTGACGCTATTTGAAACGCCCACACGACGGTCAAGGTCAGGTCCAGTTTTAATCGTCTTGGCTTTCTTCAGTTGCTCTGAAGAATAAAATGTTTTAACACATTGTTAACGGTGATGATGATGATGTTAACTGTTAAAAAACAACGGGTTGATGTTAACATTGAATGATCGTGCGTTAAAACATCGCGTGATAAAGCCGGTATTTCCCGAGATTTGAGGTGTGTTTTTGGGACAGCTCGAAATATGTGAGACTTACTCGAGTGACGAGTTGTTACATTATGGAGATTAACGCCGTTTCTATAGCTACCACTAGGGTAAACTTAGAAGGGAAAAAAACCCACAAATCTTTAAAAGAATACAAACCTAGAAAAAGCAAATTTCTCTGTCTTAAATCCATCATTCTCGACTCGACAATGCAATCATTTAAATAGAGTTAAGTCCCCTGCAATTGTTAAATCTTCCTATCCAACCACACCACAGTGTCAGAAAACCGCAGCACGATGCACTAGAATATTCCACGAACCACCTCGAGACTTACAACACAATGACGGTGTAGTGGACGGACTGAGAGATACGTACTTTACTAAAGACAATGTTTACCTGAGGCAGGTAAGATTGAATGGACACTGGGTGACCATGACGGAAGGTCCGTGACAAATTTGACCTGTGCAAACAAGGTGACCAGGCCACAAGGGTTTGGCCAGATGGGTAGGATATTATGGGATATCGGAGATAAGTGGGGAAGTCGGGGGGGGGGGGGGCGTCTTCAAAAGTCGGACAGATATACTAGGTTGGTCACACACTTTGTGTAGGCTTCCTGACTAACTTAGTCACTTGTCTAGTGTCGACACATTGACTAAGTTAGTCACTGGTCTTGCTTAGACACATAGACTTAGTGACTTGTCTAACGTAAACACACAGACTATGTATGACTACAGTAATAGGTGAGTTAATCTACAAAACTGAACGTTTCAGTAGGGGCGGGGGGAATACTAAGTCTACATAGTCCACAGTAATCACAGGTTATCCACGTAATTAACATCATTATACAGCCAAAACATCACAATGTACTCTAAACCTTATTGCACTAAACATCCACTCATCCACATCACAAGAAGAAACATCCACATGTCAGAAATATTTCATCTCTGGAATTTTTCCACGACGTCCCGATTTAAAACATCCCCGTCAAACGCTGCGAATTCCCGATGTCTATAAATAGAACACATTCACTCGTCACAAGATGGCTCCATTAAACCATGAAATCAACATCTCCAGATAGGTATTTCTAGAGCCGTGTCCACTGTATACCCGAGTGATCGATAACAAATCGGTACCACCAGGTACCAACCAGCAGACGAGAGATGTATTTAGAAAACCGAGCCGGCTGTGATGACCTAGTTTTCGCCCAACTCACGAGTCGCGTCAAGAGAAATAAACCCTCAGTATCGATTACAAACTATAATCGATTTTTCATCGATCGGTCATAATTAATGACGGAAGAAATGTTTGTCGTAATTTCACGGAGACAAGAGAAACACGTCGGTCAAGGTCAGTTGATCAGGGAAGCAGCCGACAGGTTCCTGTGTCTGCTGTAACCGCGGGAATGTTGAGGCAGGAGGAAACGGTTACATGCGCACTCAGGTGTTTGTCCAGGTAAACCGGTTATCTGTGGGATCGATATGTTTCTGTGGTATTGCCCAGGTCTTTTTATTGGGTTTGACGACACGTTTGTAGAGCAGGGTGGGGGTGGGGGGGGGGGGGGGGGGGGGGGGGGGGGGGGGGGGGGGGGGGGGGGGGGGGGGGGGGGGGGGGGGGGGGGGGGGGGGGGGGGGGGGGGGGGGGGGGGGGGGGGGGGGGGGGGGGGGGAGGGGGGGCGGGGGGTGGGTTGACCACCAGCCAATGAGTAGTTAAGTTATCTGGACAATCACTGACCAACCAACCAATGAGTAGTTAAGTTATCTGGACAATCATTGACCAACCAACCAATGAGTAGTTAAGTTATCTGGACAATCATTGACCAACCAACCAATGAGTAGTTAAGTTATCTGGACAATCATTGACCAACCAACCAATGAGTAGTTAACTTATCGAGTCCAGTAGAACACATTATCGATCTGTTGGTGTTATCGATTTACGCCGAGCAAGGTTAGCATTATCAAAATGTAAACATTACCGCAACCCATTCCATCCAAATAAAACTTTGGTTTGTGCCGCTTTTAGAAAAATTTTAAAAATTTAAATTGAAAAAAAAAATAAAAAATAAAGGATTAATTAAAAATAAGAATAGATGAATATCTCGCAACGGAAATGAAGAAAAAGATCTTTTGATGTTTTTATACTGGCATCGCCGTTTTTTTTTATTGGCCGACGATCATCCAATCAACTGTTTCCAACCGGATAAGCAACCGGAAATGGTTCCTGCCAGCAAGACATAATGTCTCTCAGCCCCCCCCCCCCCCCCCCAATATACTGAACAGTTATTCCCCGTATGAGTGATTGTCCTGACAACCTCAAGGTTGGACAACCCGGACAACCAAAAGCTTTTGTTTCAGCCAATCAGAAATGTTAACACAACTATACATTCATCACGCACATGTATAATTGGGTTCATGCTCCACACGCACACGACTTCACGCACTAACTAACTCACGCTAATGACGCTCTCACGCAATAACTAACTCACGCTAATGACGCCCTCGATCAGCCCTCGACACACTGACCTACGAGTATTCAACTAGATAT
Source organism: Physella acuta (assembly GCF_028476545.2). Classification (NCBI taxonomy): domain Eukaryota; kingdom Metazoa; phylum Mollusca; class Gastropoda; family Physidae; genus Physella; species Physella acuta. The sequence goes on along the minus strand of NW_026732632.1, from coordinate 1,729 downwards.
TATACAAACTCACTGAAAGACTATAGACTTTATAACGCCCACTCCAATAGCCTATTATGCGGCTATTTCAGAAACTGACAGAGAAACGAGTTTACTGAACAACTAACTCATCTGGAAAACTAATTAGGGGTCGACGTGGTGGGCAAGAGAGCTCGTTGTTGCTAACCCCAAAAGTCCGGAGTTCAAACCCCCGGACAGCGACCCATTAAGGAGAGAAAACTCCAAAATCAGCTTGTTTTAGGTTGGACAAAGGCTATGGAAGAAAATCCAAAAAGAAAAGCAGGTTGAAATCGACACCACCACATGTGGATGTATACACACACCACCACATACGGTGACGTAAAACGACCAATTAACCTCACACTAAGCCAGCAATTAATTGATTACAATCAACACCCGCCCGTGTGCCAAAATCACCTGACCACGTTCAGCACATATCCTCCATGAATGAATGATCACCCCCCCCCCCCTCCTCCCCGTGGGTAATGCGGCTCGGATCGTTAATTGATAAATATTATTGCTAGAGATATTACTGTGCTGAGCAATCAATCATACGTGGCTCTATTTCCTTATGCTGGGGAGCTTAACTCACTAATGGAGAGAGTTGGGTGGCAGACACAGGGGGGGGGGGGGGGGCGGGCGGGAGAGTGTGGACAGACGATCACGTGTCTGAATTTATAAAAAAAAATTGGAGCTTCAGGAAAAATTATTTGAATTTATTTAATTATTTTTATTTTAAACTTTTTTTTTTATCATACTAAACTGTAGGCCTGCGTATGTTTCTAAAACTAAAATTAAAGGCACATTTTTTAAATGATCAAAGTTTGATCAATCTATAAACTTTAAGCCACGAACCAGCTAACATCTTTTTATGTTGCTATTAGAAAGTGGCCTAGCGGTAGAACTCTAGACTGCTAACATGAAAGTCTCGAGTTCGAATCCGGGTTCAATCTATAGAACGTACCTGAGCCCACCTATTTCTGATGAGTACCTAACGCAGGGGAGTAAAGACGGCCGGGCATAGTGCTGATCATACTATCCCTTTGTCTGCTGAGGTCATCGAAACATGAACTCTACTTCATCTGCCCCATGTGTCTTAGGCATATACAGAAAAAGATCATGAGGATGATTTCAATAAAAAATACAACAACGACGGCTTTAAGTAGTGAGACATTGGTAAAAAAAACTGTTAGGTTTTTTTTGTGTGTAATCAATTGTTGCTTTCACACAGTTCACACGGCTGTGCTTGGTGCTCGTGATCATGTCACGTAGACACACGTGACTATGTCACGTAGACTCGCGTGGCTATGTCACGTGGACAAGTCACTGACCAGCACTTGATGATGAACCAAGATGTTGTACAGTTGCCAGCATTTTGACGTGAATGTAGAATTTCTCCAATCGGCTGAAAACATTTGTTTTCGCCACGTTCAGCCAAGTGCTGGTATTTAGACGTAACCTTTCAAGGTAATTAAGTCGGTGGGCCTGCTGGTGGGGGGGGGGGGGGGGGGGCTGGAAGCGATGTGAAATCACAGCAATTAGCGCAGCATCGCCGACTGCTTGTTCGTCACCCCACCCCCCCCCCCCTCCCCACGGTGTTTGGAAACTGGCGTTTTTTCTCTAACCGTTAAAACCGTAAACTTTATTTTAGCGCGTAGGTCAAGGTCACGTGACGAACACACCAGCTTACAAATGTCTGCTGAGTAAAATGTATTTTAAATGATCGCAT